>NC_045444.1:123217534-123416126 GCF_002776525.5 Piliocolobus tephrosceles | reverse complement strand
GCAAACTCATCCTTTTTTATGGCTGCATAGTATTCCATGGTGTATATGTGCCACATTTTCTTAATCCAGTCTGTCACTGATGGACATTTGGGTTGATTCCAAGTCTTTGCTATTGTGAATAGTGCCGCAATAAACATACGTGTGCATGTGTCTTTGTAGTAGCATAATTTATAATCCTTTGGGTATATACCCAGTAGTGGGATGGCTGGGGATTCATTTTTTTTCAATCCATCTCTCCTCGGACTATTTGAAGTGAGAGGAGGAGATTCAATTAACAGGGTATCTGAGAAACCACAAAACTTAATGGTTAAGCAGAGGAGGGAGGAGTCTGTCTAAAAGGCAAACCAAGAGTGTTTAGTTCCAGAAGCCTAGATAAGAGATGGTTTCTACACACAAAAGTATAGTCAGTAGCACAGACTGCCACAGAGAGACCCAGCATCATGGGAAGGACCACAGGTGTGTCCATTGGATTGACGGAGGACAACAGCAGGAGCAATTCCAGTGAAGTTATGTAGGCAAATACTAGATTGAAGTGAACTGAGGAAAGAGTGAGATATGAGAACATGGGGATCGTAAGTGAAGACAATTGTTTGGGACAAGTTTATCTGTGAAGGAAGCAGGAAGACAAGACAGTACCTGCGGGGAATGAGATGGGAATGGTGGAGGGTACAGCCTGTGTAGAAGATTATTTGTACTCGTATTGGTAGTAGTTTTGATTGGTGTTGCTGATGGGGATTTCATGGGTGCTTTTAAAGATAGGAATGGCATGAACTGTTGAAAAGGGGAAAATAGAAGCAGAATGTCAAAGACACACAGGGGTGGGGGTCGACATGTTAATGGTCCTTGGAATGAAGAAGTGGGATGGGATCCAGAGCAGGCGAAGAGGAGCTAGCCGCATTCAGAGCAGGCACCACTCTTTCATTGTAGTGGGGAAAAGGAAGATGAGATTTTTAAAAAGACACAAAGGGGAGTGCAGCTTTGGTGGTGCAAAGGTGAGAGTGCTCCATGTGATGGTTCCTACTTTCTCTGAGAAGAAGGATGCAAGGTCATACGTTGAGAGTAAGGAGTTGAATAGGGTCAGAGGATGGAGTAGACGAGACCATAAATCCAAGTGAGGGAGATTCCCTCCAGACACTCTAAAGTCTGTGTTTCCACCTCTGTTCTCCTTTAAAACCACATATCATGGTAACTATGACATTGATTTTCACAGCCAGTTTTTTTAAGTGCAAGAATTTTGCAATATGATATAAATAGGGTGAATCATTGAATTGATATTTGTGTTCCGTTTCTCATGCTCCCTTACTAACCCAGCCAGGATTTTCATTAAAAAAAAAAATTTCCAGATGTTGTTTATCAATGCAGAAGCTTGGCAAGAAAGGTCCACCTCTGTTCACACATGAGACAGACAAGACCAGTTTCTGACTGCCAGTAACTTTTACAAAAGATGGATATGAAGCTTCTCTCTCAGTTTCTAATAATAAGAAGAACAATAGTGTGTCAGATTTTATGTTCCAAGGACACATATTTGTACTCACATGTATTTATCCCATTTCATCCCTCCCAATGTGATGTGGGGTCTGGTTTCCCCCACTCAAATCTGGGCAGAGACTGTGACTGCCTGACCAATGGAGTATGGCAGAAGGTTGATGTTCCTGCGAGTTCTCGCTCTCTCTCTCTCTCTCTGGGTGTCAGGATGCTCCCTTTGGAACCAAGACACCATCATTTGAGGAAGCCCAAGCCTCATGGAGAGACCCACATGGAGGAACAAGGCCTTTGCCAACAGGCAGCACCAATAGCTAACTACACAAATGAGCCACTGTGAAGGTGACTCCTCTGGCCCCACTCCAGCCTTTGATGACTGCAATCCTGGCTGACATTTTAATGAACCTTCCTCAGAAAGCTCAGGCCAGAGCCACCCAGCCAAGGCGCCCGGGATTCCTGATCCGCAAGAAACCATGTGAGGCAATAAATATATTTTGTTGTTCTAAGCCCCTACGTTTTGGGGTAAGTCACTAGGATTTGTTTTGTAGCATCAGATAACTGAAATGAATAATAATAACAAATTTAACAAATACTATTTTTTTTTTTTACTATTTAAACATCTACCTCTGCCTGGGTTCTCAGTGCCCAGCACTGAATCTAGGGGAACCGGTTTGAAGTAGTAATCCTGAAATCGCTAAGCTATGGTGCCTTACACACATCACATGTAATCCTCACAAAAATCTTGTGCAGTAGGTGCTGAGATTAAATCTATTTTAACAGATGAGGAAACTGAGGTCCAAAAGTCACACAGCTGGTAAGTGGCTGGCCTGGCACAAGAATGGATGCATTGCTATCTCTAAGTCACATCTAAGATGATCTTCAGGATCTAAATATATCCTTTCCCATTCCTCAGTCTTCTTACCACAATCTGCCCCAGCTCAGGATACATACAGATGAAGGTTGGCATGTCACCAACTAAGGGAGATTATCCTATGAGCTTCTGGATAACTTGCCATCTTTGCCCTTGCCATGTCAGATAACTGCCCCACTGCCAGTCCACCTCTATGCTGCTGTGCCTTTGAGGGTGTTGTCTGTGTCTGAATTAAGAAGGTAGACTGTGGGAAGAAGAGGACAGCTCCTATAGGGAGCATCATGCAGTGGGAAACAGAACACAGCTCTCAGGGTCCCCCATTGGTGATTTGTGCCTTAGCTGATGTAAGCTGAGCCACTCAGAGCACCCACGGCTTCCACCCACGCATGTACTAAATCCCACTGAACTTTCCAAAATTGTTACACAGTCCCAGGCCCTTAGGAGCCTAGCATTCCAAGCTCGAGGCTCTTTGGGGCCTCCACTTTCTTCCCAGGAGGGGTTTTCCAATACATGCCCAATATGCACCAGTTGGTACATCCTTCCTTCCATCCGATCCATCTATGCAGTATGTTGAAGACACTTTCTGAAGTTTCTTGCCTGTGGAGATCAACCTTCTCTGCTTCACAGCACTGATTCACTTTTCAGCACTCTTCCTATGTTTGTTCATTTTCCACGGGAATTTTGGAGAGAGAAAGTTTGACTTATGAGCTTGCCATCTTGAATCATGAATTGGAGATTTTTAATGGTAAAAGTATCTCCTCTGATGAGTAAGTTAATTTGGGATGGAGACCAGGGTTTTGGGCAGCCTGGCACAGAGGAGAGAAGCTGGGAGCGGCCCTGCCCAGGGCCTTTCTGACCTCACACCAATTTTCCACTTGGCTGCAAAGTAGCAGTTCTCCCAAGAGAACATGGGGACCTGGGGGCAAAGACTTGGGGTGTGGCCATGGTTGGAAACTCTAGTTCTCTAGATGGTTTTGCCTTTCACTGTGGTTAGAAAGGATACATAAATAAAGCGTATAAGTATTCTATGTCCTGAAGATGCAATTTTCCCGCCCACAGCTAAGGGCTACTAGCCAACAGCAGTTCCCTGAAACCAAGGAAAAGATGGCCTGTGGGAACATGAGTCAGTGGCCTTGGCCTTGGGGAGGGCTGCAGTTAGGATCACTCAGCCTGTTCTCCTTCCCACCTCAATCTACTGGAACCTGTGTGTCAGGAAACCCACGATGATACAGCATTTATGGAAGTGCACGTAGGTCTCTAAGGAACTAGAGTAACATTCTGGGAGTCATGGTCTGCTCTGTGAAGTCTCAGTGCGAATGAGGCCAGTCTCAGGCTCAATCCCTATACCAGCCAATTCACTCTTCCCTGATCTATGACCACCCCAATGGCTGTATCCCCACCCCAATGGCCATGCCCTACTGGCCTAATCATCTGTTGCCTCCCCCAGCCCATGGTCTTCTCAACCATGCAAGGAGACCCCATCACCACCAGGGCCAGCTCAAAGAGGCAGAGTAGGTCTGGCCTCCATAGCCCTCTGGCTTAAAGAGGAGTAGGATCACCGCAGGTCTCACTAATGACCATTTTGGACAAATGACTAGTTTGTAGGCCTTGAAGCTGAACCCATACTTCCTGGCCCCTCTCTCAGAACTAGGAATTCCAGAGCCTGTCCAATGAGTCCTGGAGGCCTCTACTGGGGACCATCCCTTACAAGTCAGGCTTCTCCCAGCTGCACTTGGATTGGTGGGCTGGACCTGGGACCTGCTCTGGCCTTGCCTGTGGCGCCAACCCAGCCCTGTCCTCTTACACTTAGCTCCCAGTCTGAGCCCACTTCTCAATCAGTATCTCCACTGTTGTTCCCTCAGCTAACAGCATCCTTGGCTGTCCACACTCAGCACTAACTTGACATTGTGCAGCTGCCTGACCTTCCGGACTAGACCTTCCCTGGTTTTCACAAATCAAAGAGCATCTTTTGGTAAAGGGATGATGGCGAACATTTATAAATGTCCCACAGACACAGGGCCATCAATAGCAATGACGGCAGTGGGAGGGCCACGCATCTCTGCAGGACACTGCAGCAGCCCAGCTCCTGCCAGTTTCCACCAAACAGGAAAACAGGCTCAGGATTGTCAGATGCTCACAGTATTTCAAGAGCAATGAGAAGTCCGGAATTTTCTGTGAAGTCTCCTGCTTTTTAGTTGTTAATTCATTAATATTTTAAAACACAGTGAGAGGCTCAGGCGTAGTGCCTCACGCTGTAATCCCAATATTTTGGGAGGCCGAGGCCGGTGGATTACCTGAGGCCAGGAGTTCAAGACCAGCTTGACCAGGGTGAAACCCTGACTCTACTAAAAATACAAAAAATATAGCTAGCATGGTGGTGCACGCCTGTAATCCTAGCTACTCAGGAGACTGAGGCAGGAGAATCGCTTGAATCCAGGAGGCCGAGGTTGCAGTGCACCGAGATCGCACCACTGCACTCCAGCCTGGGCAACAGAGCGAGACTCAGAAAACAAAACAAAACAAAACACGGTAAGAGCCAACCAATACATATCTGCAAACCTAACCCAGGACCGCCATTTGTGACCTCTACTAGGAGTACAGCTATTTGTTTAATAATAATAATGAAAGGGATGATGTTAATAATAAAAGGTGTTGAGTGTTCACCACGGGCCAGACATTATTCTAAGTGTCTTACCTGGGTATCTGTTTTCAACCTCACTACAATATCATGAGGTCTATAGAAACTATTATCATCATATTTTATTCCAAAAACATAGTGACAAGTAACTTGGAAAAGGCTAAGGAATGTGTCCAAATTCACACACCTAAAAAATGTCAGGACTGGACCCAGCCCCAGCAGCGCAAGGGGCCACAACCAAAGCACCATGCCACAGTCCTCACAAGCACGGGGTTGGTTTTAAGGGCTAGGATACATTTTTTTCAAAAACACTGGTATAAAATGCACAAAAAATGCAAACTGGCCCCTCTAGACAGGTAAGACTCTAAGTAACTTATTTCTTTTCTTTTGTTTCCAAATGTTCCTTTATATTTTTTAAACAAATGTGGTAGGATTATTAGTAAAGGCCTGCATGAGCCCTGGTCTGTCTCTGTGTCCCCCCACCCTGGGAGGAAGGTCACCCTCTCTCTCAGCTGAGTTCCCCAACTCCTTGGTGATACAACCTTGCAGTGAGGAACAAGCACTGTGGGTCTTAGTCCCAGTGACTGTGTGTGTGTGTGCGTGTGCATGTGCTTTTGTGTGTGTGCGTGCATAAGTACGTGTGTATGTGTGCATGTGTGTGCACATGTGTGCATGTGTGTGCGAGCATGTGTGTGCATATGTGTGCATGTGTGCGTGCGTGTGTGAACATGTGTGCATGTGTATCTGTGAGTGTGTGCATGTGTGCGTGTGTGCATATGTGTGCCTGTGTATGTGCATATGTATTGGGTGCGCATGAGGGCTGGATATGCAGATATGTATTTTGGAAAGGTTTTCCAGATAATTCTGCTAGCCAGATGGTATTTTGGCTAAGAACAATTATTTTAAAATTAAATATTAAATCTAATCTTTAATACCCCTAAGACATCTATTCTTACAAGAAATTAAAAACCTTATTTTATCCACTGTGTTATCAAAGTAGTTTGGGCTCCTTCAAGAAGATTTACAAAATACAAAATGTAGAAGGAAAAGAAAAATACACAAACCATTATAACAGAACTACTACTTATGCTTTGGTTTTCCCCATTGATCTTTTAAGTATTCATAAGTAACTGCGTGTGTGTGTGTGTGTGTTGTCCAAATGTACAACTACCCTAGTATCTTCCTTTTTAAATTTAATATATTCTATCATAAGTGCTTTTCCATGTTACTAATATAATGTACTGGGAAAATTGTTTAATGACTCTATAATATTCGATCGAGTGCATTTGTAATAATTTTTCACCTTTCCTATGATTATTTCAAGGTTTTTCTACTCAAGTTGATTATTATAAAAATGTTGAAATAAATCTTTGCCTATTTTTTCATATTTTTGGTTTAGCTTTCAGAATAGATTCCAAGGGAAGAAATTAGTGAGCAAAAGCATATGAACATTTTGAATCTCATAAAACGTGCTGCAAAATGTATTTCAAAAAATATTGAAGTAATATCTTTTCCCTCCAACAGTGTATGAAGGTGCCTATTGTACACACTGTCTCTAGCTTTGGGCAACCTCACCTAAGCACAGTGGAGGGAAAAGGAAAAACAAGCTGCTATTTTAAAACAGTTCCACACAACAAGATGCACAGTGTGATGGGACTATCCATCCACATATTTCAATATGGAAATCTCCTTCCCAAGCCCAAGGTTAATAATTGTTTAATCAGGTGAACTGAAGCAAATCAGAGAAACAAAAAACCGAAAGTTCACTGACAGTTGAGCCATCCTAAATCCTATGGATGAAGACAGCTTTCTCTCAGCATGACAAAGCCTTTCCCTTCCTGAGAGCTGTGTCTGAGGCTGGAGCTGAGCCACAGGCAGAGGGGCAGGTGGCCGTCAGCTTGGCTCTCAGGCCATGGCCTCTGGTCGATGGACAACCCCAGCCTAGGGGCAGCCCATCACTAGGACCACGGCCCCACTCAGCTCCCATGAGCTGCATGAGATTTGTCAAGTGTACTTTGTACTCTGGACCTAGAGTGGCAGAAACGCAAGAAAGTGGGGAAGAGGGGCGGGAGAGGTGGCACTACTGGACTCTGACCCAGTGGACGGAGGTAAAACACAGCTTCGGTAAAGGAACTGGAGCATGTCTCGCCTTTTCCACACAGGCAGAATGTTGAGGGGTCCAAGGCAGAACACATAGTGACAAATGGACCTGGGGACAAAGGGGAGGGCCGAGGAGCAGTGACGCCCCGGCAGCAGTGAACGCACCTGGTGCCCAGGTCTTGGACTCTAAATAACGGTCTCCAGTTAAAGGAACCAGGGCTCCTGGGAGAAATGGCTGACACCAGGGCTGACACTGGGAATGTGCAAGATTAGCCAAGAACATTTGGTGGTGCTAGAGAGTAAGAAAGGGATCCAAAAATGACAGTCATGCCAGAACAGGGGCCAACCAGAAGGCTTCCCCAGTGACTGAGCCTGGGATACGCGGAGCAACAAAATATATAATGATGGCAACAGATGACAACTCCTAGAATCTAGAAAGCACCCCTGAGTCCACACGAATACAAAGAATAACTGAATAAATAAGCAGAAGGGGAAGTTCAGCTCTAACTTCTAGTAGAATTCTAGCAGAAAGAATGATGGAAATAGAAAAATCATCACTTGGCAAGCACCACAGTACTCATTATTGCAGGCAAAGGTCGTTTGATGGAGGTTAAAATTAGTGAGTGAAAGACTGATGAAGAACAGAGTATTTATACAGCCTCTAGGTATCCCCCAACCAGATACTGGTTACAAAGGGAAGAATAGTAGCTTTACAATGGGGAAACCTAGTGGACACCACTTGAACCAAAGCAAGTTGCCATTACTGGTGATAAGACATATTGACCTCATGTACCTGCTAAGCACAGTGCACTGAGAAGGGCACAGCATTGCTCCTGGGGTACCCTTGGCAAAAATGCATAATTTCAGTGTCACAAAGAAAATATCTGCAAAATAACAGATGGACTTTCATCGTTGGTGTGAAGATTATAAAAGGCAAAGACTGAGAACTGTCCCAGATTAGAGAGGACCAGGGAGATCTGACAACTGACAACTAAATGTGGGCTTCTGGATTGGATCTGGGACCAGCAAAAGGCCACAGGAAGGACACTGATGAAATTGGAATAAGGCCTATAGATTAGTTAACAGTGTTTTCTCAGCATTAATCTCGTGTTAATAATTGAACTATTGGTTATCTTGGTATTAACATTTGGGGAAGCTGGCAGAAGAGTACAATAGAATTTTTGTGCTACTTTTGCAATTGTCTTACAAGTCTAAAATTATTTCAAAATAAAAAGTCAAAAAAGAAAACAAAAAGTGACAGGAGCAGTTAATTGCTGCCACAACCAAATATTACTTCTTCCCCTCCCTTTTACAAGATACAATTTTTTTTCAATAAATTATGTGTTAAAGACATTTTAACATTGAAAACCATCAAAGACATCATTCCTCACAAGGCTATGGCCTACAGAAATTGGCTGTTTTCCTTTCTCTTCATGTCTATGTTGAAGAGGTGACAGGTTTTTAAGGCATCTATTTTGGACGGGAATTAAAGAAGTCCTGTGTCCTCCCAGGGCCCTGGCGAGCAGCACCAGGGTGGTCAGTCGGTTTTTCTGACTGCCAACATCTTCTACCTGCTTAACAAGTAATGTGTTTATTTGTTCCTTCGTTTTTAACTTTGTATAAATATCACAAATTCCAAATTATCTCCACCTGTAAAAAAAAAATTAACTGTCTCTTTTTTATTCAGAAATTTCTTCACTTGTTCAGTTTTGCGTCAATTAACATTCTATCTGTCTATACACATGGTTCTTTTTCTTCCTCAAAACTGTCATTGGAGCAAAAAATATTCACTGCATAATGTTTCAAAAACACAGAAAAGCACAAAGAAGAAAATTTAAAACCCCCGTACTGTTTCCCCCGGAGACATCCATAGCAACACTTTATTGAAAACATACTCCCATGTCATTAATCTAAAACGTGACTTTAATGGCTGCCTATTGTTCCATTTTAAGGACTGACAACTTGACTTACTCAAACTTCTATTGCTAAACATTTAAATTGTTAGAAATCTTCTCCTACTACAGATAACATTCTAAAATGACTGTTTCTGGTTTGTAGATATTTTCACATCTCTATTTGGATGGAGTCTTAAAGTTGTAATTACAGTATTAATAAATATGTACTTGTTTAGGGTATCAACATCCTTCAGAAATATGGTCTTTTTTGAGTCTTTGTTCTCAGTACCTTCACCAAATTACTTACTATTTTAAATCTTTGTCAAATTTATTTGCTGTGGCTATGTTATTTAACAATTTACCAAGCACCCTTTATTGAATAGTATTTCTTTTTTCCACTAATTGAAACTATTATTTCTCTCTTGTCCTTAATACATACGTGTACTTGATTTTAGATTTTTCTCTTCTTTTTCTCTTGTTTTTTATTTTTGCACCAGTATCACTATATTTAATCAGTATACCTTTGATGTTCTGTATTTGACAATGCCAATATCCCCTTATTATAATTTGATAAAATATCACTTTCTTGACTATTTTTATCCTTTCTTTCCTAAAGATAAATACTGACATGATTTTGTAGTTTCAATTTTTTTTCCACTGGGAATCTGCTTTTGTTAATCACTTTGAGAAAATTGATATGTTAACAATACTTAATCCTTCATCAGGTGACATGGGTTGGTCTCTTCCTTAAAACTAACAAAATGGAGTTTATTTTAAAATCTCAGGAGTAAACTTAGCTTGGAGGGACTACATTTTTCTGGGGAGTAAACTTAGCTTGGAGGGACTATATTTTAGTGGTGAGCCGTAGAGCTAATAGTCATCTAAAGTCAACAGGATTAACTAGAGAAAGGTCAAACTGAGCTAATCATATAAAGATTTGACATGCTGTCTTGATTAAAAAAGAACTCAAGCTGGCATTTATAGGCACACTTAGGAAAGTTAGTCTAGAATCTCACAAGAGTGTGCAATCAAGATATTTTCAGAGATTTGTCTTTGAGTTCCTACAGCTGAATTAGGAGCTGCTCAATTAGTTCTCCCAGCTGAAGGTCAGCTTCAGTGTCATGAACGATTAAGCCAGGGCTGTTGGATCACTTCAGTAAAATAGAAAGTACAGACAAGTTGAGAATGAGCTAACAAGGGAGACGCTCCAACTGGCTTCATCCATAAGATGAAGCAATGAGCAAAAGTCTAGATGTCAAGTTGGATTTTAATTGCATTTAGTCCCAATCTCTGAATTTACTGTTTGGCATACACTTAAAACTACAGATGATTTCTATCACTGAGTTTCCACTTAATTTTCTTACTCAAGATGACGTCCTTACCTTTTGTAGTTTTGATATTCATTACTCTATCAAATTTCTACTAACATGACCTAACAGAGTAACAGGGAAAATACTCTGTGACCATTGAGAAGTAGGGGAAAGAAGCCACCCCCATTCCTAATTCGTGATGATTTGCAGTAAGAAATGGTGCCAGAAAAAGGAAAGGGGAGATGAGAGAAAGGTGGATTCTCCCACCGTTTACACTCTCTAGGGGTGCTGCAGATTACTGTGGTTCAGTTAATGGGGATGAATTTCTGTTCAACTGCAGCCCTGGGCTGGGGGCAACCTCAGCCTACAATAACCACCTGTAGAGAAAGGTGGGGAGGGTGCCCCAAGTGGAGCACAGCAAATCTGTTGTGTCAGCTGCTGCTGAAGTCTGCCCCGACCAGTCAGCTGGCAATAGGAGATAAAGGCTTATCACCCCAGCTGGCTACAGAAGTCCAAGGCCAATGGCAACCAGAGAGGACACTGTTCTGGCACAAGACTCCCAAGTTCTTGCTCCTGCTGACTAATAGCAGTTCCCACCTTGCACATCAAATTGCATGAAAAATATCAAAAAGAGAGGTCAAGAATTTTTGAAGCTTCTTATTCTTTTACCTGAGATGAGTTTCCCTCTGGAAGGCTAAAAGAAGCATTGAAAACTCATCAGTTTTGGCAGATGGAATGATGACAAACAGTCAACCCATTTGGGAAATTTGAGCCTGTATGAAACAGAGTTCTTTCAAGAAACAAAAGAAAACTTACAGAAAATAAATCAACGTTAAGAAATGTGAACTATATATTATAAATAAGATTTGAGGAGATATTATTCTTTCTTCATGACTGTTGCACTGATGCAATCTGAAAAGAGAATTCTTAAAGTATTACATACCCAATGAAACTACCAATAAAGGAGGAAGGCAAAATAAAGACCTGTTAGCAGTCAAAAAATCAGAATATTGTCCTCTATATGTAGCTTATGAGAAGAGAAAAATATCATTAGCAAAAATTCCTGCCAAATGAAAGAAGCAGCTAGGGAAAAGGAAGACATAAAATTCAAGAATCAATGGAGATAAACCAGAAATGCAATGAAAAGAAACTCCAGCATATAAGCATTAAGATGAATGACATATGAAAAGTAAAAAAGCAACCCACAGGGTGGGAAAGGATATTTGCCTTCCATATATCTGACAAAAAATATTATCTAGAACTTATGTAGAGCTCTGAAGAATCAATAATAATAAAATGCTAAAACCAATCGAACAGTAAAATGGGCAAGAGATTTTACAGAAGAGAGTGTCCAATGGCAATAAACATTTGAAAAGATGCTCTAATTTATGAGTTGTTAGAGTGGTATGAATGAAAATCACTGTGATGTTACACAGTACATCCATCAGAATGAATAAAATTTAAAAAACAAAATAGACAATACTAAATGTTGACAAGGATGTAGACCAAGTGTAACTTTTATCCACTGCTTATGAGAATGGAGATTGGTAAAACCACTTTGGAAAACTACCATAGAGGAACGGCAACCCTTAGATCAAGGATTTGGAATCCCAGATCTGGCCTTCTCCTGCGGTTTAACAGAAATGTATTCTGGTGCTCTGTGCTTTGGGAACTGCACTGTGAGAAGTTTGGCTTAGTGTCAGTCGGGTTCTTGGGAGGAAACAGATGGCACACGCAGGGTTTGCCTCCCTGGCAGCCCCATATGGGCCAAGCCTACAGCTGAAATCCCATGCCAGGTCCTTGGCCTTTGTCCTTCTCACCACCACTCGGGGAATTTGCGTTTCCTGTAGAGTTGCAACTTCAGTCTCCACTGGACCGGAGGTTCTGCTTTCACGAGAGGGCACTGTTAAGAGTTCCACCCGAGCTAAGGTTGCCATCATTTGGGTTCCTCATGCCAGCCAACCAACAAACAAAGAAAGGAACTGCCCTAGTGATATTGTGAGACAGATAATTCTTTGTGGCAGGGTCTGTCCTGTACACTCAGCAGCATCCCTGGCCTCTACCCTCTAGATGCCAGTAGCACCCTCCACCGCCAACTGGGGCAACCTAAAATGTCTCCAGAAATTGCTGAATGTCCCTTGGAGGACAAAATTGCTTCTAGTTAAGAGCCACTGATTTAGAGGCATTGTCGCCAATGGTGGAGAGATCACAAGGCTTTGGACAAATCAACTTTAGTTATGATATTACAGAATTTCATTGGATCTGTTCTATAATAAGGGGCTGAGCAACAGTGAGTGCAGGCAAAATGAGGATTTCAGGTCAACCTTCCCATAACTGCTTCCATGGCCAAAGGCTATTTCACCAGCTAAGCTTCGGGTCATGCCTTAGTGCTAAAGGTAGTTTTTCCTGTAAAATTTATGAAAAAGATAAAGCTATATATTTTCTTAATACTTTAAATATATTTGAAACCACTTGGTATTGGGGAAAGAGAATGCACTAGAATCTGACAGAGGGAGTTTAGAATCCTGGCTGCACTGTTCCCCAGCTGTGTGAGGTCGAGTTCCTGACTTCTAGGGGTGGGGACGGGGTGGAGGCAGCTTCCTCCACCTGTAAAAGAATACCTAAGCCGGAGGCTTCCTGGGGGACTCAATGACAGGACACTTGGAAGCATTCAGTAATGCCTTCACCAAACACCTTTTCCTAGTTTAGGGTGTGGGGTTTCTTCTTGCCCTCTGTTCTTCATTTTGTGTGTCCATCTCTCCTCCTTACCATCGTAGATGAGAAACGTCACATCACGGGCAATGAAATCGTTAGTTCTCCTAACCAAGGCAGAAATGACAGCTTCAACCAACTGGAAAATAGAACTTGAGACTTTTATAAATATCTCCGGAATTAACAAGGAATAACTCCTGACAAACAAGTAGGTGTGGCCCCCTGAAAAAAAAAAAAGACGGTTTTGTGGAGTCTCATAACCCACTCGGAAAGGCTGGCAGAGGAGGCAGGACTGAGGGTGGGGAGGGGAGCAGGGCCCCCCTCCCTGTGACCACTGATTATGTAGAACTGATGGAAATTGGGAGCCGGGGGAAACAGCCTTGTTTCAAAGCCTCTCCCTGAGAAAGCAGTTTGGGAGAAGGTAGAGGAAACAAAAGGAAGCATATGTGTGTACATACACACATGTACACATGCACATAGACGTACACGCACACAGACTCTCACAAAGACACGTACATGCTAACACATTTGTTCATACTCTCACACGTGCACACAGGTGCACATACTCTTACACACACTCATGTACGTAGGCTCTTACGCACAAATTCTCACTGATTTTCACACACACTTGCTCACACAGACGCTTTGATACATATATATGCATACATATCTGCACACACAAATGCACATATGCACACACAGACTCACACACTCGTATGCACATGTACCCAGCATACACTCTCACACACACTTCCATACACTCATCACACAAGCATGTTCACTCATACACACATCACACAGACTCACATGCACTCAACATACTTGCTCACACATCACACACAGACATGCACTCACACACTCACATCACACGCACACTCAGAATCATACACTCACAGACTCACACTCATGCACTCGCTCACACATCACATGCACACTTAGACTCACATGCACTCACACACACACTCACAAATATCACATGCACACTTAGACTCACAAGCACACACTGACACTCGCACATCATATGCACACTCAGACTCATGCACTTACACACACTTGCATATCACATGCACATGCACAGGCACATTCACTCACACTTGTCACATATCACGTGCACTCAGACACACATGCACACAATTATGCACATGATATGCACACAGACTCACATCACATGCACACGCAGACTCACGTGTCTTCACACACTTGCTTACACTCACAAACATCACGTGCACACTCACACAGGAACTCACACAAACAGATCACATGCACACAGACTCACATGCATTCACGAACTAGCTTACACACAAACGTTGCATGTACACTCAAGCACTCAAACATTGACACTTGCACATCACATGCACACTCAGACTCACATGGGCTCACACACTTGCACATTATATGCACATGCAGACTCATGTGCATGCACACACTCATTCACACAAATCACATGCATACACGTGCTCACACAATCACTCACATCACATGCACACTCACAGACTCACATGCATTCACAATCACTGACACATCACATGCACATTCATGCACTCACACACTTGCTTACATTCACAAACCACTCACGCTCCCGAACATGCACTCAGCAACTTGCTTACACTTACAAACATCACAGTCAGACTCACATGCACTCATTTAAACTCGCATATCACACACACTCGGACGTACATGCACTCAGTCACTTACACATCACATGCACACTGACACTCATGCACTCACACACTTGTTCACACACACACTGACACGTGTTCACTTGCACACACATCACACACACTGAGACTCACATGCACTTGCTCACCCACATCACATGCACACTGACTCATGTACTCACATGCACACACCACCTGCATACAGACTCACGTGCACTCATGCTCACACACATGCCACACACACAACTCACACATATCACATGCGCTCACAGACTCATGTGCGCTCACAGAATTGCTCATGCTCATTACGTGCACAGACTCACATGCACTTACACACTAAAACACACCACACACAGTCTTTCACTCACACACATCACATGCACACAGACTCGTGCACTCACACACACATACTGCATGCACACTCAGACACATGCACTATCACACTCACACACACTACACACTAACAGACTCATGCACTCACACACACATCACATGCACACTCACATCCATGCACTCACACACTCACACATATCACATGCACACTCATACACTCACACACTCACACATGCACATGCACTCACAGTCACACACACATCACATGCACACTAACAGACATGCCCTCAACACACTCGCTCATACACATCACACACAGTGACACAGGTACTCACAAACTTGTTTATACACACTTACAAACTTGTTTATACCACACTCAGACTCACATGCACTTGCTAGCTCACACATCACAGACTTACATGCACTCTCACACACAGATCACACTGACAGACTCACATGTACTCACATACTTGCTTACATTCACACACATTGCACCCTCAGACTCACATGTACTCACACTCACACATCACATGCACTCACATGCACTCACACACATAGATTACTTGCACACTCAGACACATGCACTCACACACATCACATGCACATTCAGACATGCATGCACTCACACAGTCACACTCAAACACATCATGCACAGACTCATGCACTCACACTTGCTTACCCTCACATCACATGCACACTCAGACACATGCACTCAGAAACTTGCTTACACTCACACACATCATACACACTCGGACTCACATGCACTCACACTTGCACATCACATGCAGACTCACGCATTTACTAACACACATCACACAGACTCACACTCACACTCAGTCACATCACACACACTCACACACTTGCTTACACACATCACATGCCTACTCACAGACTCATGTACTCATGCTTGCTTACACTTACAAACATCACATGCACTCACACATGCTCTCGCTCACACATCACACAGACACATGCACTCACAAATTTGCTTGCACCCACAAAAATCACACGCACACTCAGACTCATATGCACTCACACACACACACATGCACAGACACATGCACTCATGCTCACACATCACCCGCACACTCACATACTCATGCACTCACAAACTCACACATGCATCCCACACATGCATTCACAAACTTCCTCACACACCACTCACACTCAAACTCACATGCACTCACACATTCACTTACACACATCACACCCACTCAGAGTCACATATACTCACACATTTGCTCACACATGCCATGCACACTCACATGCATTCACACTTGCTCACACACATCATACACAGGCTCACATATATTCACATGCACCTCACATGCACCCTCATGCTCACACTCACATCACACTGACATGCACTCACACACTTGCTCACACAGACTCACATGCACTCACAAACTTGCTTACACTCACCAACGTCACACACTCAGACTCTTGCACTCACATCCGTCACAGACATGTGCTCACAAACTCGCTTACACCCACACACACGCACACTCACAAGCACTCCCACATTTGTTCACACAAATCACACACAGACTCATGCCCTCACACTTGCTCACACACATCACACACACAGATTCACATGCACTCACACACACATCACACGCACACTCACAGACTCACACGCACTCACTCACTCAGCCTCCTCAGCTTTCATCCCTGAGGACGCCACCCCTGCTGCCCTGTGACTCAGAGGCTCAGGAGGAAGAGGCACCACATGACGGGTCTGGCAGGGTCCCCCCCGCTCCCGCCACCTCATGCTGAATGAATCACAGCCTCCTGTTTATTTAACCACTTCAACAAGCTGGGTTTCTTCCAGGGGCTTTCTCAGGCAGCAAGGGGCATGCAGGGGAAAGGGGTGGAAATAAAGCAGGGTCTTCTCTACTAGTGATAGAGAGAGGGGCATGCAGGGAGGGTGTGCAGGGAGCGTCCGTGGGGAGCTGGTGTCCACGTGTTGCATGTGGGCCTTGGGCATACAGGGCCCATGTCGCACCCCCAGGGTCCAGATGGGGCCTCCTACATCCAGGACTGGAGAGAGGCTGCCACTCACACAGGAGTGTGAGGCTGCACTAGGCAAGGGTCCTGGTCTCAAAGAAAACAAGAAGCTGGTTCAAGCCCGGTGCCCACACAAACCCTTTATCTGCCCTAAAAGTGAAGCTGAGGCCACGAGGCTTTCAGGTGGGCTCCATCAGCCCCCAGTGCTGACTCACACCTGCACCAGGCCTGCTGAGGGGGCTGCTGTCCCAGAGAGGGTGCGGCTTCAGGTTGTGCTTTAACGCACAGCCAGCAAGGGTACAACAGGAAGAAAAGACCCTGCAGGGAAAGAAAGAAAACGGGAGGGAAAGAAGCTTTGATTCATGATTTCTGCCATGCAGTCAGTGCTTCCATACGCAGATGTGTGAACACGTGTATGTACGTATGTCTCGATTTATTTGAATATGAGCACATTTAGAATTTGGATGACACAGAAGTGGCTCAAGGCTTGCACTCCAAACTTGAAAAAAAACAAATCTTTTTTTGTGCTAGAAAAATTTAGCTAATTAAACAAAAACACTAGTTCAATCTTTTTTTCTTGTAATACTGAAGAAATCCATTCTGAGACTTGGGCATTTTTAATTTTCAATTTTCCCAAGTGCAGTAAATTTCTTTTCCTTTGACATTAAGGATATGTGGAGTGTCAAAATTCACATATGCAATGGTTCTTCAATTCTATTATGAAGTTAGAAAACAGACGAAGTACTTAGTGCCTCTCCCGATATTTGTCTAGACCAAACTAGACACAAAAAATGACAACAAAATAATTCAATTAACCAATACTCTTGAGCAATGGAAAAACCTTCAGTTATTTGTGTTTTAATTACAGGATGGGTTTGTAGATGCCAAAGGTTCTGAATGTATTTTGAAGTTAATTCAGTGATTAGTTTCTCCAATAAAACTTTTGCTCCCCAGGCAGAAAAGAGCACAGGGAGAAAGAGGACCCTTGCCTCAGGGGTGACAAATGCTGGCGTCTACACACAACCATTGCTCTCATTTTCCCTGAGTTCTGGTTTCTCTTACCATTGTTTGCATATCTGAGTTACAGAGAGAAAGAAAGGAAAGCGCTGTGGCAGGAGCCGGGCTATGATTTAGGCAGATCATATTCAGGTTGGTGTTAGCCAAATTCCATACAAAGCAGATCCCTGGAGATAGGAAAAGGAGCACGGGCTCCCTGAGCAACTGATTCAACACACCAGCTCTATTTACAAAGCATTTCTATGCCCATAAACAGACCTGTGGATCCAGCATCCCAGCACTTTTACTTAGATGGAAAAAGTCTATGCTCTCATTCCAAGCAGGCACCTCCCTCCTCTCCTGTCCTCTGAGAAGACACACAGACAAGCGTGCTGGGGTGACAGGAGAGGTCGGAGTGTGCGTGGCTGGCACGTAACTGTCACTGACTCTGAAAGGGCATCTCCTGTCCGAGCCTTCAGCCTTGCCAATGTGCATGGGGTGAGCCCAGGGACTCTGCCAGACCCTGGTGAGGGTCTGAGGAGACGGGGCCAAGAAAGGGCTGGAATAGCCTCTCAGCCTGGCTGCTGAGCCTTGCTAGGAGCAAATGTAAGGGGCGTGTGGCTGGTCCTGTCGGGGCCAGTAGCTGGGGGACTCCAGGGGACTCCCACAGCCAGGCCAAGCACCTGCCCAAAGTAGAAGACGCAGAACAGCCTGCAAGGCTCCTCAGCAGGCAGAAAAGTTGCTCGTGGGCCTCTTAGCAAAAGAGAAATGTGCTGTTTTGATTGAAGATATGAAAGCAAACCCAGTGTACCTTTTGAGGGAGAATATAGCTGCATGTAAATAGCCAGTAGCTTTCTAAATGTGCTCTCCATAGCCCTGGATTTCCTAAAAGCCCACGTGGGAATGAGGCAGGAGCTTGGAGGAAATGTTCTTTGGTTTTCTATGCATGCATGGGTCTCTGAAGGGGCAGAGCGGCTCTGTGGCAATGGACCCAAGACCTTTGGACGGTGGGTGGGGAAAGCCTGAAAAACAATAGCATGGAGCTGGGTGGAGCTCCCCTGGCCCAGCCACTGTCTCAGGTTGAATGTCTGAGATCTTGTGAAGTGTTTGTAGGTAGCCAGATGGCCTTTGAAAGGATCTGGAGAAAAGGTCCCTTATACGAGTGTAAGGTAAACTCTGGGTTGTATTTTTCTACCATTATCCCTGAACTCTCAACAAAATTGTATGAAAATATGTAGACTGGTTTCTGCTGTACTATGTTGGATTTGGGAAACAGGAGACGAGGCGGATGAATATATCTGCCCAAGGCCAGGGTGACAGCAGGACCAATGTCACTGAGGGAGCACAGCTTCACGGAGGAGCACGGTTTCACGTCAGACAGCAGGGCAGCAGATGGTGCTCCGGACACCACTGGGAGACCTCTGTCAGGGGTGCTCTGCTTACAGCAGGCTGGCTTAGTTAGAGCAGTTCAGGGTAGCTCTGGAGGCAAGAGTGATCTGTTATATACAACATGTGTAGAGATGGTAGGATTAAGATTAAGAAGATGGCAGGCAAGACAGTTCAGATAGTGATTCTTTTGCTTTAAAAACGTTTAAAACAATGGGTTTCCCTTCTAGATATCTTTCTTCCTACTCTAAGTCAAACACCAAAGAGCAACTTCAACTGGAGAAGTGCGCCATCAAAGCACGCCTGTCTCTCTTCAGACGTCTGGAACTGGTTGGGGAATCAGGGCTCTGGGGGAGCATGAATGGAAAATCACGGGAGGAGTCATCGGGTGTCTGAGGCTGTTTTTCTAAAACCATAAAGACTTGGGTTCCCAAAGATGGTTTTGGAAGTTGAAGTATAAATCAGCCACGGCTGTTAGAAGCCGTGCTTCAGACACTAGCAGACACTGTAATTTTTCTGCATCATTTTATAAACACATGCACATTGATTTTTTAAGTCTGTCATACACACAGCAGGAGTCAGAGGACCTGATGTCCCCACACCAGAAAGCCAACTCTTCCCACTCTGAATGTCCCTGCACACTTAGGAACAAACCTGCAGCAACGACCCCAAATAGCTTATCTCAGATGTTTCCTTTGGAACCTGAAGACCAGTAACTAGTTCCAGTCCCTGCTCATCTTTCTCACCCCGGAACCCTCTTCAGAGGAAGACAAGCCCCCACCCATGTCATCCCCGCACACTGAGGGAGGCTGGGTCGGGCCCATCCCTCCAAGATCCACTCCACCTGTGTGGACCCCTCCAGGAATATTTTTCACTACAAGAGTGGCAGCTGCTCCCAGGAGTGCATTTTCTGTCAGATGTACGGTGAGGGTCCCCTGCATAAGGGGAAGCAAGACCATGAGATGCAGAGGAGGCAACCAAAGGGCTGCCCTTTCTCTGCACTGGCTCCCTGGGCAGCCTGTGGTGCAGCCCTACCCCTCAGGGGCAGCTCCTGAGACATCTGACATTGCCTCTGTCACTTTCCAGAGTCCAGACTGATTGTAGTTCAGGACTTCTCCCTTCTCTCCAATGCAAACAACACACAGAAAAAAGGAACCAACTTGCTGTTAAGTAAGAAGGAAGGGCACAGATGTAGCTCCCAGAATCAAAGAAAGGGCTCTGCATGAGCTTCTGGTGCTGCTGCAACAGCTACTACAAGTGCAGCAGCTTGACAATATCACATTTATTCTCTTACAGTTTTTTTTTTTTTTTTTTTTTTTTTTTTTTTTTTTTTTTTTTTTTTTGAGACGGAGTCTCACTCTGTGGCCCAGGCTGGAGTGCAGTGGCCGGATCTCAGCTCACTGCAAGCTCTGCCTCCCGGGTTTACACCATTCTCCTGCCACCATTCTCCTGCCTCAGCCTCCCGAATAGCTGGTACTACAGGCGCCCGTCTCTTACAGTTCTAAAGGACAGAATTCAAAATCAGTCTCACTGGGCTAAAGTCAAGGTGTCAGCAGGGCCATTTCCTTTTGGAGGCTTCGGGGGAGAATCAGCTTCTTTATCTGACACGGTTTAGAGAGGATGCCTGCATTCCTTGGCCTGTGGCCTCTTTTCTGTCTTTGAAGGGCGTTGCTCTGACCTCTGCTCCCATCATCACGTGGCATTCTCGTTTCTCTCCACCTGCTCCTGCCACCTCTCATAAAGAAGTCTGTGATTATGCAGATGACCCATGTGGGTAGCCCAGGATCTTCCTCATTTTAAGACCCTATCCTACTCCATGTTTTCTGCTGTAACAAAATGCCATAAACTAGGTAATTTGTAAATAATAGAAATGTATTTCTCACAGTTCTAAAGACTGGCAAGTCCAAGATCAAGATGCTGGCAGATTTGGTGTCTGGTGAGAACTCCCTTTTGCTTCCAAGATGGCATCTTGCTGCTGTCTTCTCACTTGGCAGATGGTGGAAGGGAAAGAGGGACAAACGCTGTGTCCTCACGTGGCAGAAGAAATGAAAAGGCACTTTTGTAAGGACATCGACCCATTCGTGAGGGGCTCCGCTCCATGACTTAATCACCTCCTAAAGACCCCATCTCTTAATGTTGTCACATTGGTGAATAAGTTTCAATATATGACTGTTGAGGGGGCACATTCAGACCATGGCAGATCCTTAACTTAATCACATCTGTAAAGTCTGCTTTGCCGGGTAAGGTCTCATAGTTACAGGTTCCAGGATTAGGATGGGGACATCTTGGTGGGCCACTGTTCAGTTAACCATAGGCTCCAAGGTCAGAGACGTCAGGGACTGGACTCAGAGACAGATCTCAGGGCCCCTGTTCGCAGGGGTCCCTCTCTTTGTCTCTAGTTTGCTGTTGCTCTGTGCGTGTTCATGATTCACCCAGCTCTTGTACCCATTTCAGATTCTCCTGGCCTCATCTGTCCTTGCCGCCAAGATGGATTATCTGCAGGAACTTGGACCAACTTCACAGAACCTTCCTTATGTTCTGTTTATACTGCCCGGACCTGCCCTGGCTTTCGTGTTGCTCCTGAGGCAGAAGAGGCCTTCGGACTCACTTGGCCCCACATCTGCACAGTCCAGAGATGCTGGGGGAATTAACGCCACAAAGGGTTGACCTTAGATCAATGTGAGACGAGTATTTCAACTATGATTGCATATTTGTCAGTGCCTCTTTGTAATTCTGTGAGTTTTTGTCCTTCATTTATTTGATAATACACTGTCTAATAATGTACATTTTAAATTCTCATGTCTTCCCGGTTAACATTTTTATTTAGTCCTAATGTCATGGGCTTCTTTGCTGGGGATTAGGGTGTCAGCATCATTTCAGGGATCATTATTCTGCCTACCACAACTATGATTAACTTTTGCCAACAATTTTGAGAATATAGGTGAAGTGTGTATTTTCTTGGGAAAAATCTGTTTTCTTATTTTAATTGGTAATACAGTAACACTTCCTTTTTGTTGATTCTTGATCTGGGATGTATACATTTCTTCTTTTAATGTTCAGATTTTCTTGTCATTTCATGTTATGCGTTTCTGTTGTAAAATATATATATATTTGAATTTTGTTTTATCATCCAATATGAGAGTCTGTTTTGTGAGTTTAGTTTCTTTATATTTATTGACTGCTCATTAGCTTTGATTACTTGGTAATTCCTTATGTTGTGATTTCTAATGGTCATGCTTCTTTTTCCACATTTTTTCTTTCCTTCTTTTTTCCTTTTACTCCCTTAGTGGTTTCAGAGTCACACACATTCTCCTGTCTACTATGTTATGTTCAGTATATTTGATTCCTCTCTCTGCAGGGCTTCTGCTTCAGGAGGATTAGACTTCCCGGCTCTGTCGAGCCAGCCACGGCTGGCTTTCTCTGGCCGATGAAACATATGTCAAAGTGATGGTGTCGCTTCCAAAGAGAAGCATCAAGAGCCAGCACGTGGCTCCCCAGGTCTCTTCTCTCTCTGCTGAGTGACACAGAGAGGCTGCTGGGCGGCCTGGATCCTACAGCGATGCTGACAGAGAAGACGGCCTCTGCTGACCCCCAGTGGACAAGCAGCAGAAGCATAAAAGAAGCATTTGCTAGTGTAAAGCACCAAGATCTGCAGGCCATTTGTTAGCGCAGTGTGGCTTAGCTTATCCTGACTGGTATGGTAGTTCACCATAAGCAAGAAGGAGGATTTTAAATGCCTTTATTTCACAATCATCTTATATTGCTAGTTTAGACCACTGAACTTTTAAATATAATTCAAGTGCTCTACAATGACTTTTCTGCTTCTAATAAATGTTTGACTATGTTAAAATTGTTTATCAAAAATAAATTTGAAACGGTTCAATAAAAAGAGATTGATAGTTTAGATAAGGGTAGGGTTCTAGATTTACAGTGATTTTATTCATCACTGAATCTCAAATATCTTTTCAATAGCTACCGCTAATATTAACAGTTATCATTACTTATTGGCTGCTTCCTAAGAACCCATCACTTGGCTAAGAGCTCCACGTGTTTTCTCATTTAATCCTCAAAACAACCCAATTTAGCAAATGAGGAAACTATGACTTAGTGACAGTTAAGGAACATACATATGAGCACAGCTAGTCAATATTAATAGCAGAGCAAGAACTCAAAGTCAGGCCTGCCTGACTTCAAAATCGGGTGCCATACTGACGTACCAATAAGCCCCTTCCATGGTATTCCACTGAAGAGCAATGTGTGCCAGTACAATCACAGTTGTTATATTTCTATGATCACTCATCAAATATATACTTGCCTTTCTCTCCCACTATGAGTGGAGTCTGCTTCCCATCCCTGTGGGCTTTTCCCTTGGTCCTGTGCTTGTATGGAGCATGCAATGTCAAATATATATTTGCCTCTGTCTCCCACTGTGAGTAGAGTATACTTCCCTGCCCTGTGGGATTTTCCTTTGTTCCTGTGCTTACATGGAGCATGGGATGTCAGCAGTCTTGTGAGGGGAGGATTGGCACAGGGCTGTGAGGTTTAGCTTGCCCTTCAGTGCATGGCTGATCCACTGGGAGAAGAATGTAGCCAGATAGCTGTGGAACAAAACTGAACCCAGCATTGAGCTCAGAGTCAAGTCCTGCTGAAGGTTAGGCTGAAGCTGAGCCGTCCACATCCTGCCCCATCAGCCAAGCCATGGCTCTTGTGCTCACCCATGAGCATGAGAATAAAGCTTTTTGTTGTAAGCCCTTGAGTTTTGCCTCCTTTACAAATGTTATTTTAATTTTTTAAGTAGCACAGTAATGATTATTCCTGTTCCCAAAATCTTTTGTCACATCTTAGATTACTTCTTTAGAAAGATGACTAAGAGACAAATTACTGGGCCCAGTGAATGGGATTCTTGAGGCATTTAATATGCTCCTTTCATCTGAATGTTTGATACTAAGGATTTCAAGACGTCTCTGTTTTATTTCTAAAGTTTCATGTCCAGTTGATCATCATTATTCATGGCCTCACTCAGAAGGGCTCAAGGAAGCTCTTTGATCTCTTTCCCCTGTGTCAGTTTGGTGAGAGAACTAACATCACTAAGGTCACTGGCTTTGCCTTGATGCCTCCACCGTGCCACTGTGGGAACCTGGGCAAGCAAACACCTCGCTTCCGCCATTTACAAAATGGAGACACACAGCCCCATAGTTTTGCGAGGAAGAAGTCACATATATTGAGAACACAGCAGAGTATTAAACTAAAATAAAGAGCTTAATTCAAGCAATACATACACAGGCAAAAAACCACCAGCTCTCAGAGTTGGAGTCTCTCTTCCCCTCCTGATAACAAAAGGACAAATGACCACAACCTACTGGTGCACATTTCATGTTAACACCTGACTCCCAGGAGCTGCTGTCAGGGTGGACATGAAGGCCAAAAGCTGGGGCTGACAAATTTAGCATGCGGTTCTTTGAGAAATCTCACAAAAGCTTCTTTTTTCACTTGAGGATACATCACCATCATCACCATCAGAGATGAGCATTAGTTTTCACTAATGGCATTAATTTATTAATATATTTCCCCACGTGTTTTACAAAAAAAAAATATGGAAGGTATTTACCGAAAAACATTCAAGAGAAAGAGAATTAAGTACAAGGGCTGGGTGTGGGGGCAGTAAATAGAGAGAAAGGGGAGCTGGAAAGTTGAACAACAAGGAAAATGAATGCCACGTGCCTGTGAACATTTGCCGGGCTCTGTATTTAGTGTTGAGCTCTCTACAAACCAAGGCAAAATGATGGAAGTAACCAATTGTAAGATACACAGTATCCACAAGACCCTCTCTTGACACCCATATCAGAGAGCAATTTCTCACTTAAAACATTACTTGGTAATACAGAGTACAGCCCTTTTCATATTTCAACAGAATACATGAGTGGTTTTCTCCGCTCCTTCTCACGCTGCCTCCAGAGGCACAGCCCCTAAGCAAGGGCACAGTGTGGGTTGGAGTGGAGAGACTGTAAATCCTCAGAGCTGCCGCCCTAAGCATCAGTGTGCTCAAGAATCAGTGTGCTCAAGAATCATTGTTAATGCAGATTTGATTCAGTGTGTCTGGACTGGGGCTTCCAGGCAATGCCCAACTTGTGGTCCAGGAAGCAGACTTTGAGAATATTTTTCACAGCTGAATCTTTCATAAAATCTGGATACCAGAGTGCTTGGGGTTAATTTCCTGATGAGAGTCGGGTGCTCTCACATCCTATATGGCAGTGAAAGCCAGGGCCACATGGTTTGGATATGCAGGGCCAACCTAATGGTCTCTGATGATATTAACAGGCTGGACCAGGGCTGGAGCTTGCAGCTAAAGCCACTGCACTTCTCCAAGGAAAGGGCAGAGGGGCCATGGCACTGCTCACCCCCCAGCCATTCCCTTATGCCAACACTGCAGGTCACCGGCTTTTATTCTTAGTCAATGTCCAGGATAATTTTGTTAGGTTTCGTATATTTTAATTTTTTTTAAAATTTAGCATACACGTGGATTTGATTATCTAAACTGACGAGTTACAAGTGGGTGACAAGCCCCCAAAATAACGCCTTGGCTGGGTTGTTTAAATAATTTTTGTTCTCTTCATCCTCACAAAATAACTGATGAGTACTAGGCTTAATACCTGGGTGATGAAATAATCTGTACAAGAAACCCGCATGACACAAGTTTACCTATGTAACAAACCTGTACATGTATCCCTAAACTTAAAATAAACATTAAAAATTGTTCTTATTTATTAGGAGTTCAGCCTCTAATTCCCCACAGATTTTCTTCCTTGCCAAGTCTTAGTGAACTTATCCATTCCACTCATATGACAAAAGAACTGATGACTCAAGGGCCAAACAAACTATTTAAAAAGCAAGAACACGAAGAAAACCTCTCTTCAAAAATATCTAATAACTCAAGAGCGCTCCTTCAGCCCTTAGAAAGGACTTATTTAAGCCTCTGCAGGGACTGGGTTTCAGCCAGCAGTGATGCTGATCGGACATTCAAGGATGAAGTGGAATGACCCTACGCTCCAAGTGAGTTATGGCAGCTGATTGTAAACAACAAGACACCGGGTGACAGTGAGGAGTGAGAATCAAGCAGATGTTTGGCTCTGGCTGAGCACATGCTTTACACATCTCAACTCAAGAGGGTTTTCAAACACAGCGTCAAGCCCGCGTGTTTGGTTTTCCTTGTCAGAGCCCTTCTGCTACCTTGAGGAAGGGATGGGTGGAAATACAGAAAAGCCGCCCTGCACAGATTCCTGCATCTACATCACCAGCTCCAGTCAGGTGAAAGACACCAGACGCAGCATCAAAACATTTAACCAAGATAATGTTGACAATGTAAGATAATGTTGAAAACTAAAGCTTCCTAATCCTTTGAACTTGGTCGATATTAAATTGCCTCAGGCAAAGTTAAAGCAGTTGAGATCACACTCCCGTATTTCCTTTTACATGCTTTGTGTTTTATGACAGAAATACATTGAAAATCTTGTGCACCAGTCTGCGAAAAACCAGGGTTATAAGGGGAGGCATCCAACAGGCTTAAGGCTCCCAAACAGATTTGGAATTTCTTGGACCTAATTCGATTGACCTCATTCACTGCCCAACCTCACAAACAACCTAATTCAGTTTTCAAACCATGTTACTTAACTGACACAGGATAGCCATGAAGAGGTTCTTATTACCTTATGCATTATTAGGCATTGGGCATTTTGCCCTCTGTCCTGAATTGCTCTTCTTAGAGATCAGGTGCAGGTGCACAATTAGGAGAATATTATTCAATCAAAGCTGTTTTTGGCAATTCCTCCCATCATGTGACTCACAAGTTAAAAATGGTCCAGTTCCTCTTTCATTTAGAATGAAATCTTTTCCTGCAGCTCCACCCAGGAGAAAAAATCATGATTCACATTCAGGATGCACATATGCGGGTCAGGTGGGTGCACACAACATGCTCATTCAAGTCCACTCATTTTTTAAAAAGATGTCCAAAGACTCCTGGCTTCCTGCTATCTCAGTTGACCCAGGAGAACGTCATCAATCATTTACATGAAATAAAATGTCCACCCTGGTTTTAGCTTGTCTTTAGATATTTGAATACAACTACATAATCTTTTCCACTAATTTTGAAAGCTTCCTTTACTTAGAGAAGCAACAAATTCAGAGGAAAGTTACTGCTTTGCTCAACCACAAATGTGATGCAGATTACTCAAAGTTACTGACTCTAGCAAAAAGGCAAACCCTTACCTTTCTCCAACTGCAGTGATAGCAAGGATTCTCAGGTGAGAGAAAATCCAGGCATGGCGTTTGTTAACAAGGAGGTACTTACTCCACTTCATATGCTGCCCAGCTAAGAGGCAATAGATGCCTTTCTTCCCCTTGCTTTTCACTGCAGAGTTTAATTGTGGGTTGTTGTAAAAATCCCCCAGACACACTAAAAGCTAGAAGACTCGTGGAAAACTGCTAATCTCTCCAGGAGGTGTATTTGTCCTTGCTGCTATCATTTGGATGGATGGGGAGCAGAGGGGATGAATGCTATCAGGTGAATTCCATTCTTCCTGCTTTTGCTATAAAAGGTGGAGATGAGTAAGGGGAGGGGAGTCCCGGTAACTGTCTCTAACATAACCAGTGCCTGAACATTCCTTCAAACTCGCTTTGATCAGTGGTTATTGAACTTGGCTTCAACGGTATCTGACTGATGGGATCCTCACTCTATCTGAGACCATGTGGACCACCACCAACTGATAGGCACAAGTCGTGTGGCTACTGAGCACTTGGAATGTGGAAGTCCAAATGTGGCTGTGCCACAAGTGTAAAGTACACACGAGATTTCAAAGACATAGTATGAAGGAAAGAATGTGAAATATCTCATTAATATTTTTGCATTGATGACATGTCAAACTAATAATATTTTTGATTGGCTAAATAAGATTGTTGTTAAAATTAATTTTATCTGTTTTTATTTTTCTCCTGTTTACTGTGGTTTCCAGAAGATTTAAAGTTACATATGTGGTGTGTCTTCTAGGTCTATTGGAAATTGCTGGTCTAGGCATTTAGATAACTCTTCTTTGTATTGAGTCAAAACTGGCCTTTTCTAACCTTCTTGATCTTGCCTTCTGAAGCAATAAACAAAATTCTTCCACATGACAGTTAGTCCAATATCTGAAGACAATCATGATCCCCACCCATCTTTTCTTCTCATGCTGAACAGCCTTTCCTTTTGCAAACATTCCTTCTAGGACATGTGTTAAAAATTATTTATCCAAAACTTGGAAAATATCAAAATGATTGCTGTTATCTTTCTGAACAATTTCTTTAATAAGCCCAGTTGACCTTCATCGAGCTTTCTCGGGGAGTGTAACTTTGATTTTATAGGGCTGTAAAACATCTAGTTCCTTATCAGTTATGGATAGTTGCTCTGAGTTTCACTTGCAAAAGGTAGAGAGTGAGCAACGTTCTTAGGACCTGAGATGAAAAGCAAAAATACTGCAAATAGGTCTCTGGGAATTATGGTGAGGGTGTTAAACTGAGCTTCTTTTCATGCCCCTGCATCTAGCTGCTGGGGACCCAACTCCATATTGGCTGTGGTTCAGTTTAGTGCATATTCCATCACTTGGAAGAAAGCATCCCAGCCAGTCATGCTAGTACAATAGCTGAGCCTTGAATAGGCCGTTCCACCATTCTATTAAGCTAGATACTTCAGTGTAAGGAGAACTTAAAATCAACGAAATGGTCATGCACCCATTGTCACATCTCCTTGTTCATAAAATGGGTCTCTTGGACTGAGGTGATGCTCTGTAGGATTTATGGTTAATAGATGAGACTTTCATATGTTCTTAAAAGGTGGTACTGGAGAAGGCACTCACAGTGCATGTAAGGCAAACCCATACCTGGAGTAGGTGCCATTTCCAGTAAGGATGTCACGCGGTTCCTATGATAGATGGGGCCAATATAACCAACTAATGGTATCTTCAGTGCTGCCAAGTGGTATCTAGTTTCCTTCTGGAACAGAGTCATAGTTGATGGCTTCACATCACTCTCCAGTGACTCCAGGTCCATCGAGAAAGAAGCAAGATCAGCCTTGGTGATGGAGAACTCACGCTGCCTGGCCCATGTGTAAACCCCATTCCTGCTACTATTATGACTGTTTATGGGCCCATTGTGCCAACACGGGGATGACTGAAGACAACCTGGCCCATAGGCAAAAGACAAGTTAACTTGTCCACTCGATAGATGACTTTTTCCTGTCTGGTGAGTGTTTTCTGGTGGGCATTAATGTGAAACACATAGATTTACTTACTGTGTGTCCACTCCTACAAGTCCATTCACGATCTCTTTCCCAGACCTCTTTGTTTCCAATTTTCTTATCTTTCTCCTTTCAGGCCCCCGATCCACTAGCCTAGCCACTTGCCACTATCTCAAAGTCCATTCTGCTGGCTGCTACTATCTCTGTTCAAAGTGAACGGCCAAAAGTACGGCTCAAAAATCTGTCCACTTGGAGTATTTCCCCTCATTGCTATCTTTTATGTCCACCACTGAGTGGGGTTGAAATACGTCAGCAGTGCATTTTTTGGCTTGTATCAACGTGTCAAGCTGACCTGTTTGTGAATCAGGCCTGCGTGTTTGCTTCCTCCATCAGCAAGTCAGAAGAAATCTCCCATAAAACTACACATGTGAGTTGAGAGAGAGGTGTAGGTACAACAGAGGTATGGAAGTCTAGGTCACCTGGTTAGCTGTTTGTAATTGTACCTACTTGTATCTGCTATCAGATTTACCAGTTTCACTGACCAATAAATTTCTGCTGTACCCACAAACTTTTAAATCTGAAAATAGCCAGTTATAGCCCACCCATTGAAATCTTAATTTTGTTTTTCTTTGGGAGAAATTCTAGTTAACTCTTTTTCATATATTCCAGGGATGTTTTGATGTCTCTTGCTCACTATTCATACTTTTAATGCCTTGACTTTTAAAAATATTTTTAAAAATTATTTAAACAAAAATTTAAATAGTTTTGTAAAATGAACATATTGTTCAACATGTTTTTAACATACTTAAACATATGAAACATTTTCATTTTATAATTAAAATTTCACACCCAACATCTTTGAGGCTTTAATTCTATGGCTTTTAATTTATGCTGATTCTTATTCATAATGGCTTACTTATTATGCACTGTTTAGTTTTGGATTGTGAACTCATCTTTCTTGGAACCCTGTCTGTGGCAATTCATTCAGGCATTGAGCTAAATATATTGCCAGATATTTGCTTTTGCTTCTGGCCAACTTTCTGAAGATAGACTTGTGTACTCATATCCCCTTCCCATTACTTCTTACTTGCTCCCCTACTGCAGAATCTTCTGGAAGGGAAGGATTTTTCTCTAGTTCATCTTTCCAGGGTGTTATCTTTAAGATGTACTACTGTATGTGAGTCAAGTGATCTTACTTACCTCATCAAACATAAGGTTTTGTCTCCTGCTCCCTTCATATCAGTGGCCCCAAATAACAGAGGTTCTAGGCCATCAAAATTGGTAGGTGCCCCTAGAACAAATGCAGTCTACAGTGCTAGAGTATAGTTGTTTCTGGCCTTTGAGAATGTCCCTATTTTACTGTCAGCTCATCGATGTATACTTAAAAATAACTTTAATACTTTAAATAGCATTTTAGTTGTTCTAGACTGGGACGTTTTCTCCAGACATTTAATTAACTATATTAGCAGAAACAGATGTTAACCTTACATTTTAGCATGCACATTTAACTTAAAGTCTAAAATTAATCTGCATCTTTCCCCCTACATGAACGTTTCAAAGATTTAGGATTAACGTACTAGACAATAATAGTTACAAGTTTGGAGTCATTTTGTTTTTAAATGGTTCTCATTTAATAATTATCAATCAAGGGTAGGGATGATGAAAATCTTCAGAAGACTTTTTCAAGTGTTGCTACATGTAATGAATGTGTCATATATGTTAATAATATGAAGGCCCAACAATGTTAAGAATTCAGTGTTCTCATTGATGAAATTATCTTCTTTTAAAATTTATTTATTACTGACATATACATCCAACAAATATATATAAATATATATTTATATACAAAATTATATATGTATATATTCTAAATTTAGTTTATGTTCTTAAAGGGAAATTTTCTTTTATAACCACAGTAAAATCAACACAATCAGGAAAATCAGCATACTATAAAATGATCTCATGCAAAGGCTGGAAAACTTTCTATATAGGGTCAAATAGTAAATATTTTAGCCTTTAAAGAACATGTAGTTTGTGTTACAACTACTGAATTCTACTGTCGTAGTGTGAAAGCAGCCACAAAGGATGCATAAATCAATGGGTTGTGGCTGTGTTCCAAAAAAAATTTGCAAAAACAAGCACCTCTGGTTTGGTCCCACAAGCTATAGTTTGCCAACTCCTGAATCTAATTTACAGAGTTAATTCTGATTTTGCTAATTTCTCAATCATGTGCGTTATAGCATTGTGTTGAACTGTGCCTCTTTACTTTCCTTTGATCTGGATAGTTTTTCAATCTTTCTTTGTCTTTCATGAAATTGGCATTCCTGAAGAATGCAAGACAGTTGTTTTGTAAAATATCCCTCATTTTGGGTTTGTGTGATGCTTCTTCGTTATTAGATTCAGGCTTTACATTTTGGACATGGATACCACAGAATTGACGTGTTCTCTTCAGTGTTTTGTGGTAGAAAGGACATGATGCTGAAGTGACTCATTACTGTTAAAGTTAACCTGGTTAAAAGGGTCATCCACTAACATTTTCTTCTTTAGAAAATACTTGTGGGAAGGGAGTTCAGGTCTGTAAATATTCTTAATTCCCAAGCCTTAACCCACTAGTTTGACATTCAGTGATGAACCTTTCCTGTATTAATTATTATCGTGATGGTTTCCCAGTGGTGACATTGCAAATCCATTCATTCTATATCTGTTAGTTGGAACTGTTCTTCAGCCCTATTTATTTGTTTACATCCATATGGAATAATGAATTCTTATGTAACTGAACAGATTATAATCTTTAACTATCATTTATTTTGAAGCTCAATCTGTCACTAATTTGGCCAGAGGGATCCCCTTTCAAGCTGGCTCTAGTGTCCTGTTAGTATGTCTTCCAATTCTTTAAGTTCCTCCTTGCTTTCTGGCACAAGCTATTTTAAGAGGTTCTCTACTTACAGACCTGAAACCAACCATTTCTCCAAGGAGTCCTGTGTCCTTTGAAAGAAATAGTCTTGGTTTCATTGATTTTCTCTATTATTTGTAAGGTTTTTATGTTGCTTATTTCTGTTCTCATCTTTTCATTTATCTGGGGCTTACTTTGCTCTTCTTTTTCTAAGTTCTTAAGATAGAAGCTTAGGTAACTGATTTTACATTTTATTTTAATAAAATAAGCATTTTATTTATTTATTTTTTGTTGTTGTTGAGGTGGAGTCTCGCTCTGTCGCCTGGGCTGGAGTACTGTGGCTGGATCTCAGCTCACTGCAAGCTCCGCCTCCCGGGTTCACGCCATTCTCCTGCCTCAGCCTCCCGAGTAGCTGGGACTACAGGCGCCCGCCACCTCGCCCAGCTAGTTTTTTAAATTTTTTTAGTAGAGACGGGGTTTCACCGTGTGTTAGCCAGGATGGTCTCGATCTCCTGACCTCATGATCCACCCGTCTCGGCCTCCCAGAGTGCTGGGATTACAGGCTTGAGCCACCGCGCCCAGCCAATAAGCATTTTAAAACATGAATTTCACTCCAAGTAGGGCTTTAATCCCACAAATTTTGTTATGGCTCTTTCGATTTTCATTCATTTCAAAATATTTCCTAGCTATGCTTGTAATTTCTTCTTTGACCCTTGGGTAATTTAGAAGTACATTTTAAAATTGTTAACTATTTGGGGATTTTAAATATATCTCCTGCTATTGATTTCTAATTAAATCCTCACATAATGCATGATTTCTAACCTTTTAAATGTATTGACACTTGCTCTGTGACCCAGCATATGGTTTATCTCTGTGAATGTGTATTCTGCTGTTGTTGGGTGGAGTGTCAATTAGGTCTGCATGGTAATAGTGTTGATCATGTCCTCTATATCCTTGTGTATTTTCTGTCTAATGTTCTGTTAATTACTGAAAAAGAAGTATTAAAATCTCCAACTATACTTGTGGCTTTGTTGGTTTCTCTTTTCAGTTCTATCAGTTTTCGATTCATGTATATTTGAAGCTCTGTTGTTGGGTGCATATACATTCCGGATTATTATGTCTTCCTGATGAACAGACCACTTAATTGTTTTGAAAGGTCTGTCTTTATCCTTTGTAACATTCCTTGTCCCAATATTGACTTCATCTGATATCAACATAGCCACTCCATGTTTCTTCTGTTTAGTATTTCTATGACATATAATTTCATTTATTTTACTTTTAACCTCTTTTTAAGTATAACAGGTTTCTTGTACACAGAATAGGATTGGGTCTTGCATTTTTAGTCAGTATAACAACCTCTTTTTGGTTAGAGTGCTTGTTGATAGTTGTATGATAGTTTTAAATCTCTCATTATGCTATTTGCTTTCTGTTTGTTTCATCTTTTCTTAGTTCCTTTCCTCCTCACTTCTTGCCTTATTTTGAATGGAATGTTTTTTAAATTATTATTTCATCTATGTCCACTATTGGACTTATTTGTTATATCTATGTTTTCTTTATTGGTAGTTATTCAATAAAGCAGTGAGCAAAAGCAGTGAGGTCCAGTAGAACTTTCAGTAATTATGGAAATGTTCTGTATTTATGCTCTCAGATATGGTAGCCACATGTGACTAATGAGCATTTGATATGTAGTTGGTGCAACTGAGAAAGTGAATAATTAATTTTATTTCATTTTCATTAATTAAAATTTAAATTTAGTCAGTTGTGGCTAGTGGCCACCATATTGGACATTTCACACTAGGCTTCAATATCTTTACCTTATTATAATTTAACTTTACTGTATTTTACCACTTACTATATAAGACCATTACAAAAGTATATATCTATTTCCCTCTTCAATTCTTTGCACTATTGTTGTCACATATTTTACCTTTACATATTAAAGATCCTACATTATTTTTGCTTCAAATAGCTATCTTTTAAAGCAATGAAAAAATAAAGACATGTTACTCACATACTTACTATTTCTGATGTTCTTTATACATTCATATAGAACTAAATTTACCTGATCTGATATGTTTTTATTTCAGTTGAAAGAACTTCCTTTAACATGTATTTCAGTGCAGATCTCTTGATGATGAACTCTAAGTTTATGTTTGTCAAAAAAAAAAGGTTGTTTTTTTCCTTTGATCTTAATTTTTCAGGACATTTTTACTGGCTTTAGAACTCTAGTTTGACAGTTGTTTTCTTTTAGGCCTTTAAAGATGTCATTCCATTATCTCATTGCTTGCATACTTTCCGATATCTGTAAATTCTTACCTTTCTTTTTATGTGATATATCCCCCCCCACTCTAAGAGACAGCAACTTCTTTTTTTTTTTTTTTTTTTTTTTTGAGACGGAGTCTCCCTCTGTCGCCCAGGCTGGAGTGCAGTGGCCGGATCTCAGCTCACTGCAAGCTCCGCCTCCCGGCTTCCCACCATTCTCCTGCCTCAGCCTCCGGAGTAGCCGGGACTACAAGTGCCCGCCACCTTGCCCGGCTAGTTTTTTGTATTTTTTAGTAGAGACGGGGTTTCACCGTGTTAGCCAGGATGGTCTTGATCTCCTGACCTTGTGATCCGCCCGTCTCGGCCTCCCAAAGTGCTGGGATTACAGGCTTGAGCCACCGCGCCCGGCCTGACAGCAACTTCTTTAAAATTTTTTAAAAATATTTTCTTTATCAGTTGTCCAGCAATTTTATCATGTACTTTTGTACGACATATGTTTGTGTTTATTCTAGTTAGGGTTGATTGAACTTCTTGGATCTGTGAGATTACGTACTATTCATCAAATTTGAGAAATTTTTGGCTAATTCTTCAAAAAGTTTTACTTCATATTAGCTTGTGGATACTCTAATCACACTTGTATTAGGCCTCTTGATATTAAACTACAAGCCCACTCATTTTAATTCTTTCTTTTCCTCTAAACTTCATTTTAGATATATCCTGTTCCTTATAATTCATTCATATTTTCTTCTGTAGGATCTATTCTGACATTAATACAGTGCAGAGAAATTTTCGTTTCAGATCTTGTATTTTTTTAATCTGTAAAAAAGTTTCACTTTGATCTTTTATATCTCTTATATTTCTCTACTCATTGTGTTTATGTCTTCCTTTACATCCTTAAACACTTAAAGTATAGTTATCATATCTGTTTTCTCATCTCTGTTTGCTATTTCCATCGTTCCTTTCATTTCTGTGTCTGTTTTTAGTAAGTGATTTTTCCTCCTAGCTATAACAATTTTTTTGTTCACAAAATGTCTAATAATTTTTTATTTGTTGATGAGCATTGTGAGGTTAGGTTGTAGAATGCTGAATTTTGAAATATGTCTTCAAAGACTGTTGTACTTTTTCTGGCAACCAATTATGTAACTTGTGGATTTAGCCGTTTTGAAGCTCTTTTAAACTTTTGTACAGAAGCTCTATATTTACCTTTAATTTAGGGCTAATTTAGCCCCACTCCTAAGGTGTGGCCCTTCTGGAGTCTCTAGTGAACACCCCATTTAGTCAATGAGGTCTTCTTACTATAAACGAAGGGAACTTGAATGATTTCTAGCTCTTTGTTAATTTTTTTTCTCATAGTTTTCCAGCAGTTGTTCTGTCCTTGGAAGCTATTCTTGCCCACCTCATGGGACTTCACCCTACACATGAGCAGACTGGTACTCAGCCAAAGACTCAAGCAGATGTCTATGCAAATATGTACAACTATTTCTCTGACTAGTCCCCCACCCTTTATCAAACTCCACCCATAAACATCTTAGCTCCCTCAGCCTTTTGAATCTATGCTCTTCAGTTAGTAAGATTGCCAGGCTCTATTTGAGTTCCACTTCGCTGAGCAGCAGTGTTATTTGCCCCCGGGCAGAAAACATAGAAAACTGTAAGAAGTTTGTTCCTCCTCTCTCCAGAATTACATCTAGTATTTCCAGGTGTCTAATGTCAGAAAATAATCATTTCCTATACTGCATGCATTTTTTAAATTTACAGCAGGAGGATAATTCTGAATCCTATTAGTCAGTCAGGATGGGCACCCATGGCCATATTCCACTGCAGCCATTCCAGTGCCAAAATTACTGGGCTCTGCGTAGACTTGAGCTGTCTCTGCTGGTTCTCAGGACAGTTCTCTCTGCCAAATCAAATATCCATAGGGGTTGTCAGGTTTTCTGCAGCTAGAATCTCAGAGGTCTGTGGTGAGATCAGGCTGCTCCAAAGTTATTTCACTCACCCCTTCCTTAGGAGCCATTAAGGTCCAGGAAGGAGTACTAGCACCCAGCAGCCATTCACAGCTTTCCCAGCTTCCTCCCCGTTCAACTGCAGTGTCTGCCTTGTCTCTCTATCCCTTCTCAATGCCTAAGAAGGTCTATTTGGAGTATGTCAGTGTACTTGATATTAATGATATTCTCTCTCATAGGAGAAGCTCTTCCTGACTGCGTCTAGTCAGCCACCTTGGATCTCTCCTGGTTTCACTTTTCAATGTTAAGATCCTTGATCCATTATAATTTTTTTCTCATTGATCTAACTTTATATTTTTCCAGTGGCTAAGGTTTTCCCAGAACCATTTATTAAAACCTACCTGCACCCCAGTGATTGGAGGTACCACATTTATCATGTAGTACATTTGTGTACTTTGGGTCTATTTCTCATCTCTTTATTCTATTCTATGGGCTACTCATGCTCCAATGTCATGCTGTTTTAGATTATGTCTTGTAGGACTCGTGACCTACACTGTCAGCACGTTATACCTTTTCTTTGCTAGTGTTTTTATACCCATTTTCATGCTTATTTTTTCACATGAAGTTTATGATGAGATGTTTTAGCTCCATGCAAAAGCTAAAATGCTGTTAAATGTATAAATTAGTTTAGGAAACAACTGACATGTTTATAATATTGAGTTATTCTCCTCAAGAACAAGGAGTGTCTTTCCATTTTATCAAGTGGCTTTCAGGAGGGTTTAGAAGCTTTCCTTATGGTTTTACATATTTCTTTTAAAATTCATTCTCTCAGATATTTTACCTCCTTTGTATTAGTCCGTTCTGACTCTGCTATAAAGAACTACCTGAGACTGGGTAATTTATAAAGAAAAGAGGTTTAATTGACTCAGTTCCACAGGTTTAACAGGAAGCATGACTGGGAGACCTCAGGAAACTTACAATCATGGCAGAAGGTGAAGGGGAAGCAAGGCACATCTTCCCGTGGTGGAGCAGGAGGAGAGAGCACCAAGGGGAAAGTGCTATACACTTTAAAACCATCAGATGTCGTGATAACTCACTCAGGATCCCAAGAACAGCAAGGGGGAAACCTGCCCCCACGATCCAATCACCTCCTACCAGGTCCCTCCTCCAATTTGATATAATATTTGGGTAGGGACACAAATCCAAACCATACCAGTTTCTATTGTAAATGAGGTTTTCTTTATATCACATCACTACTCATTTTTTATATAAATGAAGTCTATTTATTTCTACATGTCAATTTATATCTTAAATTTTACCGATTTTATTGTATGAGCACCTCCTCTTTCAAATAAACATTTTACTAAAGTATAGTAATAATAAATTACAGATAAGTGTAAATATCACAAGGCTACAGCTCAAAGAACCTTCAAAAAAGAAACACAACAAACAGGTCAAGAAGCAGAACATCATCAGATTATCAGCACCCTAGAAAGTGTTAGTGCCCCCCTTCTAGTCACTACCTGCATAATAGTATACATTATTTTGACTTCTAATACTGTATTTTGGTTCTGTTACACACACACACACACAGACAGACATGCACACATACACACACACACATGAAGTCTGATAGTATTCTTTTTTGTCTTTTATTCATCATATTTGTTATGTTCATTCATGTTGTCATTCGCAATCCATTAGCTATCATTGCTGTGGTATATTATTCTATTTTATAACTATACTACAATTAATTTGTCCATTCTAAGTGTAATGGGTTGTTAATAGTTTGGAATTTTTTTGAATAATTATCCCTGAATATGCTAATATATGTGTTTTGTTGATAATATGTAGATATTTCTGTTGAAAATATCCCTAAGAGTTTCCAGGTCATCAAGTATGCATATGTTAAACATACATTTTCCAAAGTAGTTGTATCAACTTACTTTGCCCCCAGGAGTGCAGTGAATGAGTTCCAGTTGCTCCATATCCTCATAAACAATTCATATTTAATATCTTTTTAAATTTTGGCTATTATAGTGTAGATTGTGACATCACATTAAGATTTTAATTAATATTTCCATGATAGCTATCAAAAATTAATATTTTTATATATTTATTGGTCATTGTTGATATCCTCTTTGCAGGGTATTCACATCATTAATCATATTTTAAGTTGTTTTATATCTGACTTAAAAATTAATTTGTAGGAGTTCTTTATGTATATTTTCTGCATATAAACACAATATTATCTTCTATATCTATTGAAATTTTCTTCTCCCAGTTGGTAAGTTGCCTTTTTATTCTATTCATGGTAGGTAGCTTTTAATAAGTAGTTATGATTAATATAGGCTAATTTAATCTTTACTTGTATGATCAATGTTTTTAGCATTTATCCTAAGTTTGGAAGAATATTCTCCATGTTTTCCTTAAAGTGTTAATAATTTTATGTCTATAATGCATTGGAGTTTAAAACAAACTGTATTTTCTAAGAGATATCAAATTAAATAGCATAATTTATTAAAATAAATAATCCTGTCCCTCCCTGCCCCCTGCATTGCAATGTACCTTTGAAAACAAAGGTCACTTCTGGTGTGACTTTATTTGGGGTCTGTTTGGATCTTTCTATATTCCACTGGTCCCTTTGTTTATCCTTATACCAGTACCAAGGTGTCTTCACTAATGTAGCTTTAAAAGTCTTGAACTCTGGTGATGTAAGTCATCTAATGTCCTTTGTAAAGATTGCATTGGCTATTTGTGGTCTCTTATAGTCATTAATAAATTTTAAATTCAGTTTGTCAATTTCCAGTGAGAAAAATCCCTTTGTAATTTAAATAACAAACACATCAAATATTTAGATCAATATTTGAGTAAGACTTAGGTGTCTTTAATTTTCTTAATGTTTGTAGTTCCTGTGTATGAATCTTGTACATTTCTTAATTTATTTTTAGCTATTGATATGTTTGATGCTACTGGAAACATTATTTTTGTTTCATCTTATATTCATTCATTGTTGTTATATAGAAATAAATGACTTTTGCATGTTTATCTTATATCCACTAACCTCAGTACGTTTCATTTTTAATAATTTGATTCTTTAGGTTTTCTAAACACAAAATACCATCTATAAATAATACCCAGTTTACTTCCTAATCCCCATGCCTTTGTTTTTCTTACCTTAATGAACTAAGATCTTCAGTACAATTTTGAATACAGGTGATTACAGCAGATAAACCTGTCTTGATCTCAGTACAAAGTGGGAAACTTTCAGTAATTCACCACTATGTGTGAGATCTGCTGTAGGTTTTACATGGATACTCTTATTAGATTAAGGACATTGTTTTATTTTTATTTATGAAGAGTTTTTTTAAAATCATAAGTGTTGACTCAAATCCTTTTCCTGCATCTCTTTAAATCACTGCATGATCCTTCTCCTTTTTTCTGTTAATGTGGTGAATTACACTCATTTTCTAATATTAAACTGCCTTTTAAATGCTGGAATAAACTCCACTTGGTCATAATAGTCTTTTGAAATATTGATGGATTTGATTTTCTAACATTTGGATATGGATTTTTACATCTATCTTCATGAGTATATTGGTCTGCATTTTTCTCTTAAAATTGTGGCCTCTTTAAGTCAGCTGGCAATTTTTCTACTGTATTCTATTAATTGGAATAAATTGTGTAAAGTTATTGCTCTTTCTTAAATGCATGGATAAATTTGTCAGTGACCCTATATGGGTGTTGTGTTTTGGAGAGGATTTTAGTAACCAAGTCATTCTCTTTGACAGATAGGTGTAGTCAGATTTATTTCTTGGTTTTATTTCTCTAAGTTGCATTTTTCAAAGAATTTATCCACATAATTTTTTTCTTGGCATAAAATTGCTCACAAAATCCTATTACCAACTTTTTTTTTTTTGGTTGGGGGGATGAAGTCTCGCTCTGTCGCCCAGACTGGAGTGCAGTGGGTGATCTCAGCTCACTGCAACCTCTGCCTCCTGGATTCAAGCAATTCTTGTGCCTCAGCCTCCCAATTAGCTGGGACTATAGGCACATGCCAGCATGCCTGGCTAATTTTGTATTTTTTCTTTTATTAGAGATGAGGTTTCACCATGTTGGCCGGGCCGGTCTTGAACTCCAGGCCTCAAGTGATCCACCCACCTCGGCCTCCCAAAGTGTTGGGATTACAGGCAAGAGCCACCACACCCAGCCCTATTACCAACTTTTTTGCTTTTTCACTATTGCTGTGTATAATTTGTGTTTTCTCCCTATTATTCTTGCTAGAGACTTAACAATTTTGTTTCTTTTCAAAGCCCCAATCTGTGGTTTTGTTGACTTATTTCTATTATATTTTTATTTACTATTTCATTGATTTTTGGTGTTAATGTTTCCCTCCAACTTTATTTGAATTTGATTTGTAATTATTGGTTTTCAGCCTCTTTTCTAGTAATTGCTTTTAAGTCTATACGTTATCTCCAATCTTAGCCTTGGATGAATTCCTTAAGTATTTCTAATTTATGTTTTCTTTTGTGTCTCATAGGTAATTGAAAAGTATACTACATAATTTCTTTCTTTCCTTGGGACGGGGTCTTACTCTGTTGTCCAGGCTGGAGTGCAGTGGCATAATCACGGCCCACTGCAGCTTTGACCTCCCAAGCTCAAGCGATCCGCCTGCCTCAGCCTCTCAAGTAGCTGGGACCACAGGCATGCCCCACCATGCCCAGATGATTTTTTTAAATTATATTTTTGTAGACAGGGGTCTATGTTGCCCAGGATGGTCCTGAATTCTGAATTCCCGGGTTCAAGAGATTGTCCTGCCTCAGCCTCATAAAGTGCTAGGATTATGGTTGTGAGCCACCATGCCCAGACAACTACATAATTTCTAAGCAGTTAGAGATTTCCTAGTAATCCATATGGCTTTATTGCTTTCTAGCTTCATCCCACTGTTTTCAGAGAATGCGCTCATTTTGATGTCTACTCTTGGGAATGTATTAGGGCTTTATGGTCCTTCATGTGTACAATTTTGGTAAGTGGTTTACACAGCATAAAATGAATTACATTTTGTCATTGTTGGTTAGTGTTTTTTGTATCCCAAATAGATCAAGTCTGTCACCTTTTCTATATTCTTTGTGATACTGTCTGTTCATGCCATCAGCTAATATGAGTGGTATGTCTTCCAGTATGATTATAGATGACTTTTCTCCTTTTAGTTCTGTCAACTTCCACTTGATTGTATTTTGAATATAAAATTAGAATTGCTACATATTCCTTCCTGTTGCCTTTTGGACTGATCTCTGTAGAATAATGTCGATATTCGAATATTCCAAAACTGTCTATATTCGAATCTGTAGAATCTCAGGTTACATGGGAAAAGGAAATTAAGATAGCAGACAGAACCAGATTGCTAATCAGCTCATCTCAAAATAGACTGATTATCCTGAGTTTCCAGGTGGGCCCAATATAATCACAGAGGGTCCTTCAAAGCGGAAGAAAGGAGGCAGAAGAGAGAACCAGAGAGCGAGCAGTGTGAACATAATTCTACCCAATGTTGCTGGCTTTGAAGGTGGAGAAAGAACGGCGTGAGCCAAGAAATGTGGGTGGCCTCTAGAAGCTGGAAAGGGCAAGGTAACAGCTTGTCCCCTAGAGCCTCCAGAAAAATATGCAGCCCTATTGACATAAGCCCAGTGAGACCCATTTCAGATTTCTGAACTGCAGAACTGTAAGGTAATATATCCGTGTTGTTTTAAGCCATTAAGTTTGTGGTAATTTGTTACAGAAGGAAACTATATGCAACCTTTTTCATTAAAAATCACTTTATTCAAGCCTGTAATCCCAGCACTTTGGGAGGCCGAGACGGGCGGATCACGAGGTCAGGAGATCGAGACTATCCTGGCTAACACGGTGAAACCCCGTCTCTACTAAAAAATACAAAAAACTAGCTGGGCGAGGTGGCGGGCGCCTGTAGTCCCAGCTACTCGGGAGGCTGAGGCAGGAGAATGGCGTAAACCCGGGAGGCGGAGCTTGCAGTGAGCTGAGATCCGGTCACTGCACTCCAGCCTGGGCCACAGAGCAAGACTCCGCCTCAAAAAAAAAAAAAAAAAAAAAAAAATCACTTTATATCTCCAATAATGCTTCTTGCCTTGAGGTCGACTTTGTCTAATACAATCACCCTTGGATATTCACAGGGGATATACTTGGCTTCAAGACTGCCAAGTACACAAAATCTATAGATGAGAGTCCTTTATATAACAGTATTTGCAAATAACCCATACACATTCTCTTGTATACTTTAGATTTAATACCTAATACAATGCAATGTATAATTGTTATGCTGTATTTTTTTTTTTAATTTCAAATATTTTTGAGCCACAGTTGATTGAATCACAGATGTAGAACCCACAGACATGGAGGGCCAACTCTTACTTTCAAAGATGCACCAACTTTCTTTTGGTTAGTATTTGCAGTGGTATATCTTTTTCCAACTTTTAAATGTAAGAACACAGGAATATTAAGAGTATCTTTTGTATACAACAGTTAGGATTTATTTTTCTTTCAACATGTTATAAATGCCATTTCACTGTCTGGCTTTACCACTACTTCTTTGAAGACAATGCCCCCCAGTCCTTCCTCTGTGCTTTTAATATATTCTCGTTGTCTCTGGATTTCAGTAGTTTTACTATTTTTGTCTGGGTGTGGTTTTCTTTGCATATATCCTCTGTGGGGGTTTTCTGAGCTTTTTGAATCTGTGGCTTGATTTCTCTCATCACTTTCAGAAAATTCTGGGCTGGTACTTCTACTTTGCCACTCTATATTCTCTCTCTTCCTTGGATTCCAATTAGATAAATGGTATATCGCTATGCTGTGTACCACAGGTCTCCAACACAATGGCCAGTTAAGTTTCACTGTTTCATTTCTGTACTTCAGCTTAGTATTTTGTATTGACCTGTTTTCTAGGAGCAGTTTTACTAATATTCTACTTCTGGTTTATACTTATAAGCAAACACCTTCCCCCACCCACCAACCTGTTTAATGGAGCGCTGACACAGCAAGACTCCAGGAAAATGGAATTGTTTCTCAAGGTTTTTGACTTGCTTTCTGGACTCCCACCCTAGGCAGCTTAGAAGTTCACCAAATGTTTTGAAGGGTAAACAGTGTGGTTTAGCCCTCTCAAGTCTCCATTGTTATCACCCCAGCCCTTTGAAAGTGCCCAAATTCCACAGGTTGTTATTCAGCAGCGGACCCCTCACCAGGCAAAGCTTGAATCTTGCTGTGCCCAGTGGAATAAGCAAACACCCGCCACCGACCTGCAAGAACTGCCGCAGATGACCTCATTGTAGCACTCTCAAATCTTAGCTCCGCATTCCACATTGATTTGGGGCTGATGCCTCTCAAGGGATAAATGTGGGTATCCACCTATTACAGTTACTGACACAGTTCTGAGTTGGCCTCAAGGCCCTTCAACCCAGGAGCAGAAATGCTCATATTTACCACCCCCTGACTTTGTCATTTATTTTTCAAGCAAACTCACTAATCCTGTTAAATTTCCCACATTCTGGAACTGGCTGATTCTTAGTGGGATGTTTAACTTGTTCCATTAATTCTCACATTTTATGTGAAGTAGCAGATCTAAAGCTTCAATTATATGTATATATATATGTGTGTGTGTATATGTATATAATTAAATACAGGTGCTTTCAACCTGATTCATGTATTATACATTTCCCTTTGATTTGATTAGGTCCCCGATCCCTGCCCCAAGGCAGAATAGCATAGGTATATACAGGTATGCAGACAGATCACTTCTGTTTATCTCTGGGAACAAGAGACAGGGAACCAGGAAAAGTAAAACAAGGAAGGAGGAAAAAACAATCGAAGGCTGCGTTAGAGAACTTATGACCACGGGACACCACAGCTCAATCTTTTTGGGGTTCTTTTTGAGGTTCTTTTTGAGGAAGCAGGTATAGAGCACATCGGAACTAGTCTGCCTGAGACAAGGAAGAGAGTGTTTACTCCACGTGTCATGTTCACAACTGCTGAAGGGCTGCCCACGGGGCTAACGCCCTCTTACCCAGGTCTGTGTGGGCATCCTGCTAGTAGTGCCAGGGTAAGTCCCAGAGCAAACTTGCAGAGATATTCGATGGATCCTAAGCACGGTGCTGTCAGGCTACACTTGGACGCAGATTGCTGGCTCGGAAAGAGCCCGAGCACAAAGACAGGCTGATGGATGTACCGGACGTATTTTATGCTCAATCTCATTTTCTTACCCTGTGGTCTCAACAGCATGGATATATATTTCCACGATCCCTTCTTTGTTTCATTACGAGCTGCAAGTACTGTTTTTCTAATTTTTACCTTTATTAGGTGGAATTTTCCAGCATGAGCTTTTTGACTACCCTACAGGTTCAATTTTTGTGGCTTTAGAGATTGGTAGGATATCAATTTGTCCTGAAAATTGGTAATAAAGGGAAGTGAAATCAAGCACTTAGCTTGCCTTTCTTATACAGTGAAAAAGTTATTAAAAATAGACACATATACAAATATTTCATGCTCAAACTGTCTCATTTTTACATGGCCTGTAGAAATCCCTTCAAGCTGGCTTGTATAAACCTTTGACAGAATCCCAAGTCTTTAACAGCTTCCTTGAATCCTGGACGTCTTGTAGCAGATATGAACCTGTATACTTACTGCCCTGGACCTATTAGCTGTTTTGCAAATAAGTTCTTATTCCTTTTAATTGCAAATGAAAATGAAAGAACTCAATCTGGATACTAGTGGTGCTCATGGTTACTGAACTGTAATTACCCTAGACCTTTTCACGTAGACAGGAGTGGGAAATATTTACTGTTTACAAAGAAAAAGAAAGCATATAATGAGGTTTTCATGTCAAATTTAAGATGACTGGGGTCTAAGGTTACATGAGTACTAATCTATAATATACTTTTAATAATAATGGTATCAAGATTTTGTGAAATTAATCATGTAAACCACATTCATTAATCTAAGATTTTTTTTTGTCCTTAGTGTATATCCTACTGACAATGTAAAACTGAAATACTGTGTTTGAGTTATTTGAGATTATTTTTTCTCCATGTAGTAGTTCACTGTCCTCTCCTTCCTCTCTAGGGAACTATTTTATTCATTTTGTATATATCCCCCAATTGCTTCATTTTTGAATTATAAGGAAATATGTACATATATATAATTGTAATCATTCTCCTTTTGTTACCCTCAAAATAACCAGATAAACTACTTCTACGTTCTCTCTCTGAAGATCATTCCAGTTTAGCAGAGAGATCTTCACTCCTTTTACACTTGCGTAGTCTACACTGTTGTTTATTTGGACTGACTCTAATCTACTTTTAAAAAATAACCAGGGATACAGTTTGTACTTAATATCTGGAAGTTAAAAAAACTGGCACTGTCATTCTCTTGACCACTCTACTGATCCTCTGACTTCTTAAATTTCCATTTCCTCAACCGTAAAACAAGGAATTGTAATATGACTTACCTATCCGGGTTAAATAAAATTGCAATTCAAAAAGTATTCCCATATATGTTAAGAAAAACTGAAATAGACACTAAAATGCATTTAAAATAAATAAATTATGTAATTATCACCACACATTCACCATACAGCTCATTTCTATTTAAGAGATTCATATTGAGACAATGACAAAATAGACTGTGTCCACAGAAAGATCGAGAGAGTGAAATTTCCAGAAACTATCTTAGATGAAATAGTTGAAGAATTCAGTTAAATATTTATTGAACAAATGCAGAATAAATGAACTAAGGGCTGTTATAACCTGAAGTTCCAACAAACAACTTCAAATATTCAGAGGGCTGTCACACACAGAATGAAAGACTTGCTCAGTATTTCTCCAAAGGGCAGAACTTGAGCCAAGGGATAAATACAAGCAACCAATGGGCTGCAGGATAGTTGTACAAAGTGTATCATGTATCTTCATAGCTTCTTTGCTCATACAATGCATTCCACACTTGTTTTCCCTTCTAAAAGGAGACAGCACAAGTTAATACATCTCATGAATGTCTTAAATAAGTTGCATTTTCATGGCAAGCCCTCCACTGCCAGCAATGGATATACTCACACTATTGGAAAAAATCTAAAGTCAACAAACTGGTTTCGTATGGAAATAGTCTACTTGTTCCTCAGCTATGTTTCTGTATTTTACATTAGTGGCTCTCAGGAGGTGGGGGTGAAAAGAGAGCACGTTCTCCAAAGAGCGTGAATCATAATCCCCAGGGATCCCGATACTGTGCCTGGGGACAGTCTTGCTTCAAGTCCACGAGTCATGACAATTATCAACCAATGGTACAGGTAAGAGCGTGGCATGTGCTGGGGCAGACAAAAGACAGTTGACAAACACTATTCTACATGAAACAGGAAATCTTATTTTATGAGTCACCAGAAAACAAATTAACTATAATACTGACGGGCTCCATCCAGATTATTAAGTATTACAAAATAAGAACTGTTTCAACAACTATTCAGCATAATGTTTAAGGACAAAATGTATACAGTATATTTTATATTCTATATGTATTTTATCACGTACTCAGTAAGGAATGCTGAGGTGCTTAAGCCATCCAATAAACTGAAAATACAAACTTTACATTTCGATATTTGTCAGTATACAGGATTCTGAAGATGAATCTTGAACTCAGAGTGATAAATCAGTTTTCAAGGAAAGCCACATAATCCGTCAGTCTGGCTAACTGCTGTTCATTGGGTATTGGGGGAACTGGAGCAGGCTCTGTACATTACAGAAATAAACACACTTCAAGTTAGATACCACTGTAACAAAGCTTTGGCCCCAACACCTATCTCCCCTAATGCCTTCAATTTTTAACTGCCTTCAATTTTTAACAGTAAGTTAACTTTCTTAGATTTGTCCTGGTTTTAGACAAAATCTTACATCGTAGAGCCTTGGACATTTTTGAAAAGCAAGTCAAGAAGTCTCAACTTTTATGAGTATGGTTTTACCTAACTGGTAGTAAAGGCATGCCTGATGTTGTTGTCATTGAAGTATTCTATGTAAAGGTTTTTTTTTTTTTTTTTTTTTGGTTGTTTGAGACGGAGTCTTGCTCTGTTGCCCGGGCTGGAGTAAGTACAGTGGCCGGATCTCAGCTCACTGCAAGCTCTGCCTCCCGGGTTTACGCCATTCTCCTGCCTCAGCCTCCGGAGTAGCTGGGACTACAGGCGCCCGCCACTTCGCCCGGCTAGTTTTTTGTATTTTTAGTAGAGACGGGGTTTCACCGTGTTAGCCAGGATGGTCTCGATCTCCTGACCTCGTGATCCGCCCGTCTCGGCCTCCCAAAGTGCTGGGATTACAGGCTTGAGCCACCGCGCCCGGCTCTATGTAAAGGTTAAAGACACTTTTATCAAGCGACATCTCGTTTAAAAGATCACAGCTCTTCTTGAAAACATCCCTACTCATGCAACATTAAAGTCAAGAAATAATTAGCATGCCTACCATGCCCCAGGCTTCACTGAAGAATATTAAATTGTCAATGAACCAAAAAAAAAAAAAAAAAAAAAATCCACAAAGAACCTCAAGGAATTTCCATTCCAACATTTACGTTACTACATGTCAGCCTCAGGATGCCTTCTGAATAACAGTGCTGGTGAACAGCTCTGGCGGGCCGTCCCAACATGAGAATAAGAAGGCTCTGCAGCTGGCCCAGAGGAGGCCACCGCCTCAAGGCAAGCTCTGGGGGAGCCCAGTTTCACTCTTGTAACCAGATGTATTATTACACATTTATGAAATTCAACCTCTGTTTGCAAGGTAAGAAATAGATACACACACACACACACACATACACATATATATACTACAAAAAAGAAATTAGGAACAATGAGACATTTAAAAAATGTGCATATGAAAATACATACCTGATAAGGGAATAAACTTGTTAAAGGAAACATCCAGGGCCCCTGCAACTAAATTAAAAAAAAAAAATGTACAGCTCCGTTTACAAAAGTCATTGTAAAGACCTTTCATAGAACATGCGATTTTCAGCACAACATGCATTTATGGCCATTTATTTCTCAAACAGGGATAATAACCGTCTTCTATTATAAGTCTTCATTATGTTACTCTTCCCCACTATCTCACTTGACCGGGATCATGTCTTCCCACTCTTTGTAACTCAAAGGGCTGAGCACATTGAGAATCCTTTACTGTACGTTCAACAATGTCTAAACGTAGACATTCCAAGTAGTTGGAAGGAAATTTGGGTTGACGTGGATACAGGCGGGTTTATGGAAGTGGGCATTAAGCCTGGCTCTAAAGACCTGGCAGAAAAGGACACTCCTGGTCAGCAGAAGGAAGAGAAACTATCAGGCAGGAATGAGTGTGGCTCACTTCCAACAGCAAGACTGAGGGGCTGGGAATTCAGATAATGACAACAAGGGCAGGTCACAGAAATTAAGGCCTTAAAAGGAGGGCTAGAGAAGTTAACTGTGAAAGTGGAAGCCACAGGAAAAGTGCCCATATAACTTGAGAGCAAGCAGAAAAGGGGGGCAGTTGAATATTTAAGCTTTTTTTTTAATACAGACAACAGTTTGGATATGAAGGATAAGCTCAGTTACAAATGGCTCCATAAAAGGATGGAGATTAATATTGAGTAAAACCTATGGTGTAAGAAGGACCATGAAACACCTATATAAAATCATTTATATACAGGAAATAAATTTTTAAGAGTTTAAACTAGCTGATCCCTTTCTACCGTCTACTATGCTTTATTTAAAATGTGTTATTTCCATCATTAGAAATAACTGACGTTAGAAAATAAATCACGATCTTTAAAAGATTCTTTCTACCCTGTCGACGCTTTATTTAAAATGAGTTATTTCCATTATGTTAGTATAGCAGAATTTTATATCCAATTATCAAAAATCAAAGCCTGAAAACCTGAAGCAGTCTTAGAAGAGTTCAATGCTGCATAAATGTGTGAAAGCTCCACCTACCCGGCTTTCTGGGCAGAACCATTCTTGTAGTGGAATCAGCTTGCCATCCTTGTTCTAATATACCTAAAAAAGTATATTATACATAAAGATGCGGAAAGAATAACACACCCCACAAAATCCAAAACTTGTCCATGACATTAGTTGTACAGAAGACCTGATGTGTTTAGTATAACCCACCATATGCATTTTTACTAGAAAGGTATATCAAAAAGACCATGGAAACTTATTATTGAAATATTTCTGAAACAGGTATCAAAGCCTCATTTTACTCTATTAGGCTGCTATAATCATTAAAAGATGGTTAGTTTTCTGTCAAGAATACATTATAATATTAACCTAATCAGTATTATTTAAAGCAAACATAAGGAAAACTCATACAGTGCCTTTTGTGATCATCGTATCAGTAATAACAAAAATGGCAATAATAAAAACAGCTTCCACATACAGAAGGTTTACCTGTAGGTATCAGACTACGTGCTTTTATAGGGATCATTTTATGTAACCACCACAACTCTATGAAGTGGGATACAGGGCCATCATTTGACAGGTATGGAAAATGAAGTTGAGGGAATTCAAGTGATTTGTTCTAAGTCACACAGGCACTAGCATCACGGATGGGTGGTACCAGGATTCACATCCAGGTGGTCAGCTGAGAGTGTGAACTCTGAAGTATTTTATATATAGAAAATAAATGATGGATCAATTTTAAGAGCCAAAAGAATAAATAAAAGTATTTAATAACTTACTATAAGAACTTTCATTAACCTATCTTCATGTATCTAGAACTATGCTAGGCCCTGGAAATTTAGCATGTGGTGCTTGATGGAGCTCATATTGTAGCTGGAGAATCAAAAATGTCAATCATGGTAAAACAATGCAACAAAGTGTATATAATATTCTTTTTTTTTTTTTTTTTGAGACGGAGTATCACTCTATTGCCCAGGCTGGAGTGCAGTGGCATAGTCTCGGCTCACTGCAACCTCCGCCTGCCAGGTTCAAATGATTCTCCTGCCTCAGCCTCCCAAGCAGCTGGGATTACAGGTGCCTAACACCATGCCCAGCTAATTTTTTGTATTTTTAGTAGAGATGGGTTTTCACCATGTTGGCCAGGCTGGTCTCGAACTCCTGACCTCATGATCCACCTGCCTTGGTCTCTCAAAGTGCTGGGATTACAGGTGTGAGCCACTGCACCCGGCCAGGTGTATACAGTATTTTATAGCAACGAGCAAGAGGAAGGATTAGTCTGGGCATCAGCTGAGAAATGAAAATGCGAAGTTACATTTGGAGAGACCAGCAGGTAGGTGTGAGTGGGGAGCAAGCAAGCGCCTAGGGTATGGGTCAGAAATGGCAGGGAAAATGGGCTGAAAAGGGATGTGGGGATGATGCCGCCTTTACCAAATAAGGGCGAAATAAGGATTTCCAGATATGAGTAAAGAGGACAATTAAGACATATTTTTGTAACCAACTGTGTGGATATTCACGCATTTGCTTGCCACAGAACTATTAATATGCTTGACTGCAGGGTGCCTGCTGGGTGTTCCACAACACCTGTTTCGTATCACCTCTCAAAAAACACTGCCTGGACTTCAAAAGCATATTCTGTTTCAAGCGTTTCAGAGGAGACTGTGAACCTACAATTCACACTTCTATTTTCCATTTTCCTTGTAAAGTAAAAAGTAAGCCAAAAATACCTTTCACAGCCTCTTCTACAGGAAGTCCAACAAAGGCTGCAAAATCATCAGCGATGATTGAAGTATACGCTTGAGAGACCAGGGCGAAGGCGCGTCTCCTTGTTGCATCTATTGTGGGAGTGGAGGGTTGGCAAAGAGTGAACCAGGGGAGCAGGTATTTTCAAAACACGTTGCTAAATCACACCGCTGTCCTTGTCCAGTTTTCACCAGCAAGACCAGATGAACCCAAAGATTTCTGTGCTTATAGATACAAATATATATGTCCAGTATGTAAAGGGGGTTCAAATATTGCTGAATAAAAAAATACATTTCTTACACTTCTTCTCGGATGAAAAATCTCAGATAATGAAAATTACAAAGATGGAAAAGGGTTACTAAACACAAGGCTCTAACCCTAAGAAAATACAGTTCGTTTACGCAATGGGGGTATAAATGTACTTATTTTATTCACAAATGCTGGAATCAAAGCAGCAGAAAACTGATTTGTGTAATCAATCAGCTGTCCTTTTCAAAAACGTCTCTAATACAGGCCTACACCTGGGAGTCACGGAACAGATCCTGTAACTGGGGCACTCTTCAAGTCTGCATCAAACTCTTGACTGAATTAAGGTTCAAACTCCTAAATTCCCACCCTGAAAGAATGAGTCTAAGAAGAGACTGCCAAACAACACCAGCAACAAAAACTTTCCTGAAAATGGCATTTAGGATTGTCCCCAGGCTCACATACCCACATAAATCAATTCAGGAGTGATGTGGAGTTGAGCACTGTGGAACCAGCTGGCCTTTCTTCCTGTGCAGTGCTTTGTGGTAACGCAAGAGCGCCTCCACCTGGCTGTCCACGTGCTTAGGAAATATTCTGGATCTTACTTTCCATATGTAATAGGCCAGTGGACGTATGTAAAACAAACACCCTAACGTATTTAAAATCTTCTCTCCATTCCTGGGACATTGTCAAACCACACCAATTCCCTCAGATGCCCTTTGTGCCAAACTAGTCCACTGGCTCTCAGACAAGTCTTATACCTTCTCCCACTGGGGCTTTTGGTTTATGCTGTTCCGTGGCCTGAAATGCCCTCCTGTCTGCTCTCTACCATTCCTAAGTCTGTTTATAATTCATTACGATCTCTGCCCTTCTCTAAACTCAGCAGTATCGTTTACACTTCTACTTTAACAAGCAACTTTCCACCTATGCAGCAGACACTGTTCCACCTACCCGCTTCTTTTCAATTCTACTCCAAACTTCTCAACAGGAAGGGCTATCTCTTCTTATCTTTATAGTCCCCCAAACATCTAGCATCTCTAGTGAAATCTATGCCAAATACATGCTTGTTGACGGTATCACAAGGACCAAAATGGGGCACAACTCCAACACTCAGGCTTTGTTTTCTCAGATTCCTTAAAAACTGCTGACATCCCCCGCCTTCCCTTCATACTGAGCCCGACATCCTCTCCAGCTTTCACTCAGCCACTGTCTGTCCGCTCTTCCTTCTGTGGCTTTACACTTATTATTGTAGGTTCCTTCCTTCCTTTAACCAGCCTGTAACCTAACAGACTTTACAACACCAAAAAACGTTTTCTATTAAGGCTGCAGACATTCAATGGAAAAGAACTGAGCCAACAATGGAAATGAAATATTTTTTTTTAGAGAAACAAAAGAATACACCATAAAACTATATTCATGTGGTAAGCCAACCATATTTCAAAAACATTTACTTCAGTTCAAATATTCTGATCATATTTTTAGAGTGGGGAATAAAACAGGAATACAGTAAGAATGGAGGAGATAAACAAAAGGGAGAGAAAAGTAAAAAGATGTAACTGGAAAAGGAAAGAAAAACATGCAATGGGAGGCAGAAGTGAGTTGACGAAGCAAAAATAAAGGCTAAGTGTTCTTAGTCTCAGAAGCTGCAATATCCACTTGGCATGAATCACATCTACATTCCAACTAGTCACTCTGTGATCCCCACGTTGTGAAATCTGTAACCTCAGGCCCCAGAATGACATGCTGGAAGGTGGAATAAATTGAGCCAGCACCTAATATCTGTGGTAGTTGTTGATGGAACACATTTTTGGTGAAAACAGAAATGCTAACAGAACGCAAATTCAGTTGTTCAACAAATACTCAAGTGCCGCTCATCCATCTCTGCCTGTGCTGGAGACAGAAGGGAAGAGGAGCTAGCGTCACTCCCATCCTTTCGAATCCTCTTGTCTTTCCCAGCCATGCTGTAAGCCAGGGAGGCTGGCCACCAATGCTTGTGGCACCTGAGCTCTCCTGCTTTGGCAAACGGGGGTCTATCAGGTCACAGGCTGGGAAAGAAGGTCAGGGAATTTACTTCCCATGTCCCTTCCCTGCCTTGCTTCAGCTGACCTTCTGTATCCACCCTGTGGGGCAGCCCCAGAAACACTGGCCCCTCACCTTGCCCTTTCAGGCCTCAGATGAGAATGGCTACTGTCTCCCTAGTTCCTGGGTACTTCCTCAGCCCTTGTTTCCTGCAAAAATACTTTTCGCTAGCTTCTCTTCAGTTAAGTCATTTTCAGTTTTCTAATAGGACTGTGCCTAATTTAGAATAGAATGGAAAGAGATCTTAGCTAGAAAATAAGTTTCTAATATGTTAAGAAGCAAAATGTTAAATTCATCAGTAAGACCAATCTGTTAAGAGACCATCCTGCCCTGGCTGCATTTTACAAAGGAAACCACAGTACCATTCATGAATCTGGAGATTTGTAAAAGTCTCAGGATATGTTCAGGAATATTGTAGTACTTTAGAATAATGTACATGATTATATATTAACTCATTTATAACCTGAAAAAGTACTATTTCTTTTTTTTTTTTTTTGAGACGGAGTCTCGCTCTGTCGCCCGGGCTGGAGTGCAGTGGCCGGATCTCAGCTCACCGCAAGCTCCGCCTCCCGGGTTTATGCCATTCTCCTGCCTCAGCCTCCGAGTAGCTGGGACTACAGGCGCCCGCCACCTCGCCCGGCTAGTTTTTTGTATTTTTTAGTGGAGACGGGGTTTCACCGTGTTAGCCAGGATGGTCTCGATCTCCTGACCTCGTGATCCGCCCGTCTCGGCCTCCCAAAGTGCTGGGATTACAGGCTTGAGCCACCGCGCCCGGCAAAAAGTACTATTTCTAACCACATTTCACAAAGAAGGAAAATGAGACACTGAGGAGTCACCCCAGTAAGGGAAAGAATCCGAATTTAAACTCCAGAAGCACGGATCCAGAGTTCAAACTCCCACGTGGTATGCTGAATAGCCTTTCCTGGGTCTACTGAACTTCTTTCCAGCAATTCTCAGTCTCATGGAATTCAGTGAGAGGAGGCTCTGGGAAGGAATAGAACTACAGACCCGACCGTGCACAACAGAATGCTTGCTGAATGAGTAAAGAGCCCCAAGCCCAGTCCTGCCAATGAACCCGCTGTGTAACACTGGGAAAAGGCACATGGCCTGTGACCGCACCACCACAATCACAAGGCTGAATCACAAGGATGCTACGAAAGTCCACTGTAACACCAATTCCTCAGGCCTTACACGAAGAGGTTTCCGGTGCTACTTTCTGAAACTGCCCCTGCTATACCTGTGCAACCTTCTTCCATACTCCTCCCTTCCCATCTGCCTGCCTGCCTTAGGATTCTGCTCATTTCATTCACATTTAAAGAAGCTGCCTCCTGTTTTGTCACTTACATTGTTCTGTTTTATGATGCTAAGAATTTTACCATTCCAAGGGAATTATGTGCATCTCAGAAACAATCTTTGCTGTCTGCTGCCCTGTAAAGCTGATATCCCTTAGCAAAATGATGAACAGTTATTAAAAAATTCCTGCTCCCTGACTTCCTCCACAGCAGGAGGACATATAGTGAAGGTGGATATTAACTGTGGAAGTAAGGGTAACAGTAAGAAATAAGAGTACACAACATAAAACAAGATTATACAATTTTATAAAGAGTGAACCAGGATGACTGGAGGCAAATGTTAAGGGTGGGAGAACGCAGAGAGGCAGGGAATGAGATTTTATTGTGGGATCAGTGCTCTGTCACACCAGGCTTGTGATCTTTCAAAGCAATTAAAAATGCATTTGAGCATCTATGTATTAAACTGATTAGTTACAAAATCCAGAAGCTTAAGACAACACCTATCAAAGGCTAAGTCTGACAAAATTCAAAGAGCAGTCTCTATTTTCACATCTCTACAAACCCATACCTTAAACTTGTTAGAATATTACAAGATCTCATTTTAATACCAAAAAAACAAAAACAAAAACAAAACAAAACTTAAAACTGATGAGCAGTTTCTATATAGAATTAAGAAACAACAAAGGCACAGGAGCCAATGTAATCTCAAGCAACAAAAAATGAAGAAGCATGATGAAGGCAAATCTAAAAAATTTTGAAAACTGCTCTTTTCACCTATCAAAAATATCTACTTAAACACACACCACTGATTTATTACTTCAACACTGCAGCACTTACGGACTAAGTCTCATCTAATTTCATTTTTAATCACAAAGAAACACTACCTCTAAGTGCTTCCATAATTGGCTGGACCGACTCAGACCACTGGTGAGCGTTGATGGTTGTATAGATCCCAGGGAAATCTCTCTGCCAGATTCTTTGTCCTACTGACCAAATTCCCCCAAGTTCAGAATTTGCCTGCAATAAATATTATTGCCTTAGAGGGTATTCACTCTGTAAATGTACCAATGATTGTATCTTAAAACAAAATACCAGAAATGATACAAAGACTTGTTAGCTACATCATTAAAACCTAATTCAACATTTATTTTAAAAGATGCAATTACTTTTTCAGCCCAATCACTATCAAAAGGGTTTTTAAACACTATGAGCAGTAAGGTAAAATTTATCTGTAGGCCTGATACACATTTTTAATTACAACAGCAAATTAAGGCATGAGAAAGTAGTCCAAAACCATTTCAGAATTAAGCCTGGGGACTAATTAGCTTAAGCATTGTTTTTAAAGATGCTGTCTTTGTATTTCATAGATATATTATGTATATATATTTAGGTCAAAAGTAATAGCAAAATGGTTAACAATAGAGACTGTCAATCTAAGATGTCACACATTGTAGCCTCTCTAAGGACAGAGTTTCCACTAATATCACTGAAACTTATGTGCATAATTTATAGTTGTTCTTTATTTAGCCAAAGAAGTTGAGGAATATTTCAATCTTACTTAACAGGATGTGTGAGGAAAAAAAAAAAAGTAAAAATACTAATCTGATCTCTTGATGAATATCGACAATGAACAAAAGTTCAGATGAAATCTTGGTAATATCCTGAGAATGTTAAAAATTTCACTTCACGCTCATGTTAGACACGTGGAATCATCTGACATTAAAATTTTACTTCCTTCCACTTTGGAAGAACCTTTTCTTTTCACAGGCTATTTCTTCTAATCTCCCATCCAAAATAAGAAATTTAAAATCCTAATTAGCAAAAATAATCTTATTGCTGTGAATCATTCTTAGAATATTCTTGTAAACAATGGCAGTTTCAAAATAAGTACCATTACAAGAAGCAACATAAACCGGTTGAAAATCACCTCGGCTGCTTCCGCCACCTCCAGGACCTTCCTTCATCTAAACTGGCTCAGCTGTTTAACCAGGGAAGCTGCACATAGAAGTGTCTCAAGAAATCTAATCAGTAGGAACTGGGCACAAATTCCACATCATCCCAGCAAAATTCAAATTTCTGACTAGAGGACTCTGGAGATGTATTTTGAATCCTTAATACTACTTTGATGACTATTTCTAGGACGTCATACAGAAAACAGAAACTTATAAAAGGTTGCCATTTAAGGGAATGTCATTACATTAAAGCAGTAAGGCAGGTTTAAAGGATACTTACAGATTTTATAGCAGGTGGTATTCTTTTCCAAAGATATCTGGCATTATTCCTAATTTACGCCACCACAAAGAAGAATAATCAATTAAAAACATAATCATCTCAGTAAACGTTAAAAACTATCAGGTCCCACGGCAAACATTCAGAAGTAGACTTCACGTAACACAAAGTCAAATTTAGTGTTATATGAATTTGTTTTGGAGAAACAATAGTAGTTTTCCAGATAAAAAGGACGTGAAATATTTTTACCAAAGTAATATTTTGCCATTTCTAGTGAACTTTTTAAAAATAATAATCCATATCCTAAATTAAGGCAACAGCACACTAAAAACACGAGGACGTATAGAACGGCCCAAATGATTTATTCGGATATAAAAGTAAACAAATTTATGTACTATGAAGGCTCCAGCATTCCCTGACAATAAGCACGGTGCACAACACTTCCCTCCCTGTCACAGTCCCTCCTACCAGTGGGTACAGAGCTTCCGAGGCAGGAGTTTGTATAGGTTTGGAGGCTTGAACTATGACAAACATATAAGGATAGTTTTACAAAAAATAAAAAAAAAAACCTTACATGTGTAATAAAAATTTCAATTTAGTTTTTAGAAAGATATAAAAGAAAGGTTTTGGAACAATTTAAAATAAAATTTTATCAGGAATGATCAGTGAGTCTACAGGAGAACTACAGGAGATTTTTTTTTTGCACAGTTATGCTTTCTTTTTGAGACAGGGTCTCACTTTGGTCGCCCAGGCTGCAGTGCAGTGGCGCAGTATCGGCTCACTGCAGCCTTGACTTTCTGGGCTCAGGTAATTCTCCCCACCTCAGCCTCCCGGGTAGCTGGGATTAGAGGCACACGCAACCACATCCAGCTAATTTTTTGTATTTTTAGAACAGATAGGGTTTCACTATAATCCCCAGGCTGGTCTCAAACTCCTGGACTCAAGCCATCCACTTGCCTCGGTCTCCCAGAGTGCTGGGATTACAGGCGTGTGCCACCACGCCTGGCCTAGCATAGTTATGCTTTCTGACTTTTCCATGTGAACATGAAATAGGAATAATTAAAAATAAAAAAAAACTTTCAAGAAATCTCATACATGTTTGTAATGAATCTCTTGGCTGCAATCTTCTCTTTCCACTTCTTTTGTTTTATTAATATGAAGTAAATAGAGATCATAAAAGTATTTTAAAAAGACAAAGATTAAATGAATTTACTGACATAGTTTCTCATAATAAATTGAAATGTTTTCTAGAAAGTATATATAAGACAATGACGACCTAATAATTCATTAAGCTATTATTCAATAGGAAATAGACGTAATAGTTATTATAATAAAAGAGGTAGCTTGCTGTGCCTATGTTTGGTGGTGCTACTTCAGGGCAGAAATATTTCCATATAACTTTTGAGAAACCTGCTGCTCTTGGCTTTAGGTTAAATGTACTTACATGTCATTATGGAGCAAATATAAAGCTAGAAGCTGACCATACACTGGGGGTGTAGCAATTCCTCCAGGGGCCTAAAAGGCCAAAAATGAAAACAAAACAACACAAAATTTAAAAAACCTCATTTACCCTTTAACTTTCATTTTTGAAATAATATTTTACAAATACTAATTAAAAAGTAAGCCTTTTTAGTCTAAGATTATAAATAATCTTATAGTCCTAGTATAGATTTAGAAACAGCTTAGAGAAGTATTAAACACGAAAATCCTGAGTATTAAGTTTATATTCGTCATCAGCTTTGATTTATCTCCCTTTGGGCCTCAGTTTCTCTATACATTCAAGAATATGTAAGCGGATCCCCTTCCCCAGTTCTCAAATTCCCATTTAAATGATCTTACTAGTATAAGAAACAATTTCGACAGATTCCTGAAGCATTCTGATTCTGCCCATTACATCAAGCGTCCTGAATAAGAGACAGAAAATCACCACAGCTGCGTTGCAAAGACAATTCTTTCAATTTTAACTCAACTGGGAAGTATCTATTGTTTATTAGAGAGCTGCTTCTTCTGGATGTTGTCTCCTTTAGTTAATTTTAAAACTAATGATATAAACGCTTTTTAAGTGTCTAAGAAAAACGTTAACTTTAACAGCTGCATAACTTTCATTTGTCTTACTAAAGACAAAATGGTAAGCTTACTTGATATTACGAGAAAGGCTCTGTGAGTTAAGAAAAGGTTACAATGGTCACGTCTTTCTTGGTGTGTGTGTGCGCTTTGGGGTGTGTGTGTTGGTGTGTATGTGTATAAAAAGATATTTGATAAAATCCACATTACTACTCTCTCCCAACCCGATACTGGGAATGAAAGATGTCTAATTAATATGAGCTTATCGGTAGGTGCTGGAACAAAGATGCACAGGGTTTTCGGGTTCACAAGCTGAAGACATATAACAAAAAGGTCCCGGTGAGTTAGGGGAGACCGGGCCCGGTCGCAGCAGGCCGCGACGGTCAGGGCTCCACACGTCCACCTCCCGCGCCAGCCCCGCGAGCTCCCAAAGCCTGCGAGCCTCAGACCCCGTTACCCTGGAAACTAGTGCCGCCCCGGGGCCTAAGACTACTCCGCAGTTTCTCCCAGGGAACGCAAAGGCCTACCTCGAGCTCCTGGTTCTCGCACTGATCCAGCAACTTTTTGAAACTGAAGGCACTTTCCGCCATCACCGCCACTGGCATCTTCCCGGCCGGTCTCGCCGCCGCACCTTCCGGACAGCCAAACCCCAGACCGCCCCTCGGGCGTCGCGCCCGCGATGACGTTTAAAGCCGCCGTTGCCGCCGAGCGCCCCTGCGTACCAGACCGTCAGTTCCGGGGCGCCGTCAGACATTGCCGCGGGCGGGATAGAGCGCCGCCGTTCTGGCCGGCTCTCTCGGTGCCCTGGAGGACCTGGCCGGCTTTGCTGGAAGCTGTGCTCAGAGGGTACGGCCGCCCCCTGGCAGGGAGGAGTTCGTTGCACTTTTGAGGGTTCTTCACGAAGACATCCAATATATAGAAAACAACAGCAACGGTAACGCATTTTTAAATACTAAAATTGCTGGGGAACCGACGGATCCTGCAGCTGCTCGGCTGTCCTGGTCAAGTCAGTGACCCTAGGGCTCTGCTCCGTGCCCTGCATACCGTAGCCGCTCACGAAACGTTCGTGAGTTCCCTGCTTTGAGGAGAGAAGCTTAAAAACTCAGAATGTGAGGTTTGAGTCTCCCCAAACCTGCCTGTTGGGTAGCGTCCCCCGCCCGGGCTCGCCCCGCACAGCCCCCCACTCCGGGGCCACGCTTCTCCAGCCAGGACCCCTGCCTCCTTCCGGGCTATTCTTGGAACCGCAGCCAGAGGGAATTTTTTTTTCTTTCCTGAAACGTAGAGCAGATCTGGTTACTCTTTTTTTTTTTTTTTTCTCCCTTATTTTATTTTATTTTATTTTTTTCCCCATTTTTTTCTTTCTTTTTTTTTTTATTATACTTTAAGTTCTAGGGTACATGTGCATAACGTGCAGGTTTGCTACATATGTATACTTGTGCCATGTTGGTGTGCTGTACTAACAACTCGTCAGCACCCATCAATTCATCATTTATATCAGGTATAACTCCCCAATGCAATCCCTCCCCCCTCCCCCCTCCCCATGATAGGCCCCAGTGTGTGATGTTCCCATCTGGTTACTCTTATGCACAACGCCCTAAAATCCAGGGCCCTTCCCATCGCTCAGAATTTACATCTGATTCTCAGCTCTCCCCCGGCTTGCTGTAGCCATCCTGGCCTCTTTAGTTTTAGTTTCGCACAGCACTGATTGTTAGCAAACATTGTATATTGCACATTATTTATTAACATATTTGTTTTTTACATCCCTCACTAGACCCCCAGGAAAGAGGCTTTGATTGTTGCCTGCTGCAAGGCTGGCTGCATAATTTGTGGGGCTCAGAAAAGTGCAGAGCTTCCTTGTTCAAAAAACAGAAGGAAAGTGACTTTAAGGTCATAAAATATAAAACTTTCTCTTTCCTCTCAGTTTCTCCCTTTTCATAGTGTTTTTATGGGTTATCTAATATCATTCCAAGAAAAATTTAGATTTAAATTGTTAGCATGAAGTTTACCATTCATCTTGACGTTGTGCAATGCCAGTTTTAAATACTAATATAAGTGCACTGAACTCATATGTGGAATCACAGAAATGATACAGTTTGTACTTCATAGCTTATACATGCGTATGTATTTTGTTTTTTACCAGAACCACGCTGCACAAAGTGAACTTACCTGTTTTCATCGCACTTTATATGCATGAATTCTACCTCCACTCTCTACCTGGGACTCACTCATGAGTAAGGAAGGACTGAAAGGCAAAAGGACTATGGACTGGCCTTTTGGCATAATCAGGTGTTTAATATAAAGAAGTGCACGAATAAGAAAAGATATGATATGTGTGATGGTTAATACTGAGCGTCAACTTGATTGGATTGAAGGATGCAAAGTATTGATCCTGGGTGTGTCCGTGAGGGTGTTGCCAAAGGAGATCGACATTTGAGTCAGTGGGCTGGAAAAGGCAGATCCACTGTTAATCTAGATGGTCACCATCTAATCAGATACCAGCGCAGCTAGAAATATAAAGCAGGCAGAAAAATGCGAAAAGAGTGACTGGCCTATCCTCCCAACCTCCCAGCCTACATCTTTCTCCTGTGCTGGGTGCTTCCTGCCCTGGAACATTGGACTCCAAGTTCTTCAGTTTGGGACTCGAACTGGCTCTCCTTGCTCCTCAGCTTGAAGACAGCCTATTGTGGGACTTGTGATCATGTGAGTTAATACTTAATAAACTCCTCTCGAGAGATAGATAGATAGATAGATAGATAGATAGATAGATAGATAGATAGAAAGAAAGAGATATATATCCTATTAGTTCTGTCCCTCTAGAGAACCCTGACTAACACAATATGGTTCCTTCATGTTTCTTAAGACATCATTGCCTTCTTTCTGCCTTCGAAACAAGTTTAGCCTCTAAGGGGAAAAGTGTGGCCTTTCAGGGCTCAGCACCCAGCTCACTCAGTTGTAGATACAGCACGAGTACCTTGTGCTCACTTTGAGTCTTGCTGGCCTTGCAACATCAGGGGTCCACAGGGAATTCAGTGTGCATGGTGCATTGTGAATGCTGTATGGAACATCAGTGGCCACACGTAGAGACCTGTTTCCCTGGCTCATGCTCCATTGTCTTAATGGACCTCACTTACAAACCACAAGTTTACAGATAAAATTATTAAGCATTTCAAGACAGAAACAGCCATCTTTGATTATTTTTGTGTAATCCACAACATCTCTGTGTGGAAATGATTGTTTAGTAATTCCCTGAATGGAATGTAAAGAAACAAAAAAAAAAAACACTACAGTGTTCCTCATGGAACTGCCAACATTAAATAGAAGGGCACATAAGCAGTTAGCAGAACTGGAGAGATCTTGGAGGAATAAAGCAACAGAGTTTCATCCATGGCTGCAAGGAAGGAAGGACTGAGGGTAGTATGATTGTCAGATCATTTGACAGAACTATGAAGAGCAGGATTTTGAAGCTTGTAATACTGGTCTCTAACCCTTTTGGGGCAAAGAAATATTCGATAGAAACCCTGCTTGGCAATTTGATCATTTAAAGGGAAAACTATAATGTGAAAGCTTTGGCAGGTGCTTTGGGCCTATAAGAGGTGGAAACCTACAAAGGTGGCTCTTTGCTGAATAGAAAATCCCGGTGAGGCTTTTGATACATATCACAGGTTAGAGGTGGAGATGGGGTGTCACTTAAAGGACCAAGCTGTTCTTTAGAAGACCAGTACGAGAATTTGGCAGTTGGAGCCTGGGTGCCAGAAAGGGTAGGAAGAGAGTCCTTGCAGGGCAGAGAGGAGTCTCTGGGAGCAGCTGGGGTCGAAGGTGAGACCCTGGTCTGGACACCGGGAACTCCAAGTGGCAGTGAAGCACTGACGTGTCTTCAGGGCTGTGATGGTTGACATTCAGTTTTAAGTTGTCACTGTACTGTGCTGGCGCCACCTTTCCCCCCAGACTTTTGATGGTAAATGGGAGAAGGGAAAGGGTACAGGAAAGGGCAGTGTGGCGTAAAAGGCTGTCATCTCCGGAGGTGTGACTCAGAAGAGGGATTGAGAGTGGGAAGAAACAAGAAAGTCAATGAGAGGCACCACAGGGACCCTCTGTTCCTGGAGATGCTGGCGCTGTAGTGGGAAGGACTGCGTTTCTCTCTGCTCTTGCAATGAGGGATGGGGTCAGCATGCTGAAGGGAAGCATGCACTCTGAAAGCTGGAGGATGGGGGTCTCAGACCCGTTACTGCCCCTGGTCTTCCCCTTGTACAGGCGGACCCTTTTTCCATAACTCTTCTCTGGGAGAAGCACAGTGATGGAGGAGGTTGGAAATTGTACCAGGATGGCTGATACAGTTTGGGTGTTTGTCCCCTCCAAGTCTCGTGTTGAAATGTGATCCCCAGTGTTGGAGGGGGGCCTCGTGGGAGGTGATTGGATCATGGGGATGGATCTCTCACGAATGGCTTAGTGCCATCCACTTGGTGATGAGTGAGTTTTCACTCTGGCAGTTCACATGACATCTGGTTGTTTAAAAGAACATGAAATCTCCTCCCTCTGTCTTGTTCCCTGTCTTGCCATGTGACATGTCTGCTCCGCCTTCACCTTCCACCATAATTGGAAATATACTGAAGCTTCACCAGAAGCAAAAGCCAGCACTATGCCTCCTGTACAGCCAACAGAATCATGAGCCAAAGTAGACCTATTTTCTCCATAAATTACCCAGTCTCAGGTATTTCTTTATAGTAACGCAAAAATGGACTAGCACAATGGCTAACTCAAAACTCTGAAATTTGATGTTTTTTGGTCCTATTTTCTACCCTTTCAAAGTTTTCTGCTCCATTTGCTCCTGGGGACTATAGAGTCATTTATTATGAATAAGGTCCCTGAAGAAGTGATGTCACAGGGCCTCAGGTGTGCTCCCACGAGTTTCACGCTGGTTGCCCATTTGCTTCGGGATCACAGTTTCCATAGCTGGGTCTACGGCTACGTGATCTGTCTGATTCATGTCATGAAGAAACCACAGCAAGCGTTTATCAAGTGGCCCATCTCCCCTCCTGAGGCTCTTGGGCCCGTGCACCTGCTCTTTAACCTCTAGGGTGTGGATAAGTCGGCCAGTGTGGGGCAAAGCATAGGAGAGGAGAACAGAGGATGAGCCCTGGTCACCTCTGTGCTCAGAACACTCCCATTGTGTCAGTCAGGATTGCAGCAAGAAACATGGAATGCTCAGTGTATTCATCTGTTTTCAGACCGTTATAAAGAAATACCCAAGAGTGGATCATTTATACAGGAAAGATGTTTGATTGACTCACAGTTCTGCATGGCTGAGGAGGCCTCAGGAAACTTACAATCATGGCAGAAGGGGAATCAGGTACATCTTACATGGAGGCAGGTGAGAGAAGAGCAAAGGAGGAATTCTCAAACACTTACAAAACCGTCAGATCTCGGCCAGGTGCGGTGGCTCACGCCTGGAATCCCAGCACTTTGGGAGGCTGAGATGGGCGGATCATGAGGTCAGGAGATTGAGACTATCCTGGCTAACACGATGAAACCCCATCTCTACTAAAAATACAAAAAATTAGCCGGGCATGGTGGTAGGCACCTGTATTCCCAGCTACTCAGGAGCCTGAGGCAGGAGAACCCCTGGAACCTGGGAGGTGAGGTTGCAGTGAGCCGAGATCACACCACTGCACTCCAGCCTGGGCGACAGAGCGAGACTCCGTCAAAAAAAACAAAACAAACAAACAAAAAAAAAAACACAAAAAAAACACCAAAAAACTGTCAGATCTCATAAGAACTCACTATCACGAGAATAGGAGAACAGCAGGGGGCAACCGCCCTCATGATCCAGTCACCTCCCTCCCTTGACCCATGGGGATTACAATTCGAGATGAGATTTGGGTGGGGACACAGAGCCAAACCATATCTCAGATTGGGCAATTTGAGGAAAATTTAATAAAATGGCTATTTACAAAGATATTGGAAAACTACAAAGGATAGCACCCCAGGGCTCATCGTTACCACCCCTAGAGTTTAAAAAGTACGTGAAGGGGAGTTCTACTTCTGTGGACGCACTCCCCACTGAAACAGCCATCGTTGGAGAAAATGATTTCTAAGAAAACGTAAAAGTTTCTGGAAATTATCTTAAAGGTATATACAAAATGAAAAAACAATTCAATAAAATATATCACAACTAGGTAAGCACAGAGAGCATGTGTGGCATTTGAGCTGCAACCTGCTCCTTCCCACCCCACACCTAGCTCAGCTTCATAGAAGCTCCACTGTGGGTGGATGTGGTCAAGAAGATGGGGCTCACTCTCCCTTCTCTCTAACAAGGGATAAGGTGTCTCACAAGAAGGCAAAGGATGCAGCATTTCTCATCCACTCCAACTCCAAGTTTAAGGCCAAATTCCAGATAAGTGTGGCCAAGAAGCAGGAGGCTCCCTTCCTCCACTAAGCTCCCACTCATGGATGGAGACTATACACTAGGTATAACAGGCCCGGAAGCAGGGGTCCTAATTGCCTTCACTCCAGCTTGCTTTCTAGGGTAAACATATATTCTGTGTACAGTAGAAAAGCTGAGAAGACCAAAGGCTACCACTCCTGCCATGTGCCAGAGTAATGACCGTGGCATCCAAAAATCAATCAGTGTAATAAGCCATATCAACAGAATAATGGATCAAAACACACGTTCATCTCAACAGATGCAGAATACATTTATAAAACAAAATCCAACTTTTTTAAGTAATAAAAACACTTAATGAACTAGGGAGAGAAGGGAATGTCTTCAAACTGATAAAAGGCACTTATGTAAAACCTGCAGTTAACATTACATTTAATGGTCAAAGACTGATGGCTTTTCTCTATGATCAGGAGGAAGACAAAAAAGTCCGCTTTTGTCATTTTTATTCAACAATGTACTACAGGTTCTAGCCAGGGAAATTAGAGAAGAAAAACAAATGAAAAGCGTCCAGATTGGAAAGGAAGTAGTAAAGCTATATCTATTAAAGATGACATGATCTTGTATATAAGAAATCCACCAAAAAACAAAAACAAAAAAAAGGTAGAACTAATTGTGAAAGGAAAATAAATCTTTGGATCCCAAACTTACTAAGCCAAAGGGAAAAGTCAAGCTGGAAAGTGGGTCATGCAAGCCTGCCTCCCATTTTGTTTCCTAAATAAGATGGCTACACCCATGAAAAGCTACACACGTCCTCTGTGGGTGCCAAGATCTTTACCCTAAAGCATTTCTGTTAAAGTTCACCATGGCAATGTAAATCAATAGCTTATCTTCACAGGTGCGAGGACATAGGACAGAACTCAAAGCTATCCCTCTGCCCACCTGAGACAAATTCATATCTAATTTTTTCCTCTGCCCTATCATCTATGTTATCTTAAGTAAAAATGTATATTCACAGAGCCAAAGACATGAATGACTCTTTTCCTCTAACCCACTCTTACATGAAAATTGTGCATTTCTCAAGATCCCACCCTTTCCCCCTTAAACATTGAAGCTCTCAAAGATCATCTCTCGAGAAAGGCATAGACCTGTCTCTCAGGCACATCCTTAACTTTGGCAAATAAACCTCCTTAAAATGATTGAGACTTGCCTTGGTCATTTACCTTGATTGACATAGTATTGGGTCCAGCGAGGTTGCAGGATACAAAATCAACATGCAAATATCAATTTTATTTCTGTACATTAGCAATGAATAAACCAAATGTGAAATTAAGAAAACAATTTCACCTGTTGTATTAGTCCATTCTCACGCTACTATTAGTATAAAGAACTGCCCAAGACTGGGTAATTTGTGAAGGAAAGAGATTTAATTGACTCAGTTCTGCATATCTGGGGAGGCCTCGGGAAACTTACACTCATGGCAGAAGGTGAAAAGGAAGCACAGACCTTCACACGGCAGCAGGAAGGAGACAGCTAGCAAAAGCAGGGAAAACTACCTTATAAAACCCATCAGATGGCTGGGCACGGTGGCTTACGCCTGTAATCCCAGCACTTTGAGAGGCCGAGGCGGGCAGATCACCTGAGGTCAGGAGTTCGAGAACAGCCTGACCAACATGGCGAAACACCTGTCTCTACTAAAAATACAAAAAAATTAGCTGGGTGTGGTGGCACGTGCCTGTAGTCCCAGCTACTTGGGAGGCTGAGGCACCAGAATCACTTGAACCCGGGAGACAGAGGTTGCACTGAACCGAGGTCATGCCACTGCCCTCCAGCCTGGGTGACAGAGACTCCGTCTCAACAAACAAACAAACAAAACAACAACAGCAAAATATAAACCATCAGATACCTTGAGAACTCACTGACTATCACAAGAACAGCATGGAGGTAACTGCCCCCATGATTCAGTCACCTCCCACCAGGTCCCTCCTATGACACATGAGGATTATGGGAACTACAAATCAAGATGAGATTTGGGTGGGGACCCAGCCATACCATATCACCTGTAATAGTATGAAAAAGAATAAAATACTTAGAAATAAATATAAAGACGTGTAAAACTTAAACTCTGAAAACTGCTTAACATTGTTGAAGGAAATTAAAGACCTAAGTAAATGGAAGACATCCCTTGTTCATGGAGTGGAAGACTTTATATTATGATTGCAATACTAAAATTGACGAGCTCATCCTAAAATTCATATAAAAACTTAAGGAACACAGAATACCCCCAAACAATCTTGAAAACAAAGAACTATGAGGACTCATACTTTCTGATATCAAAACCCACTGTTAAGCTACAATAATAAACATTGGATAGACATTTCGGTAAATGGATAATAAGAATTGACATAAAGATCAATGGAATAGAATTGAGGATCCAGAAATAAGCCCTTGCATTGATAATTGATTTTCAACCAGGGTATCAAGACCATTCAGTGGGGGAAAGAACAGTCTTCTCAACAAATGATGGTTGAATGACTGTATATCCACATGCAAAAAAATGAAGTTGGACCTCTATCTCACACTACCTACAAAAATTAACTCAAAATAGATCTAGGACCTAACTGTAAGAGTTAAGACTATAATAGTCTTAGAAAAAAATAGGATAAATCTTTATGTCTAGGCATTAAGCACTGATTTCTTAGATATGACACTGAAAGCACAAGGAACAAAAGAAAAAAATCAATAAATTGGACATTATCAAACTTAAAAACTTTTGTTCTTCAAAAGACACCATCAAAAAGTGGAAAGAACCAAGAATGGAAGAATATTTTTACAAGTCACATGCCAGACAAAAGACTTGAATTTAGAATTTAAAATATATTGATAACTCTTAAAACTCAAAAAGGCAAATAACCTGATGTTAAGATGGAGTAAGGATTTGCTCAGACGTCTCTCCAAAGAAGACAGACGTCCAAACACACATGAAAAGATGTTTTACATCATTAGTCATCAGGCAGATGCAAATCAAAACCACAGTGTGATAGCACTTCACACCTACTTGGGTGGTTATAATAAAAAGACAGCAGCAAGTGTTGGTGAGGATTTGGAGAAACTAGAGCCCTTATGCCCTGCTGAAGGACTATACCATGGTGCTGCTTTGGAAAATCGTCTGGTAACTCCTCAAAAGTTTTCAGAGTTGCCATATGATGTAGCAGTCCACTCGTAGGTATATTATATAGGTATATTCCACTTTCATTCCAAGAGAAAGGAAAACGTATTTCCCCACAAACACTTGTAAGTGAATGTTCATAGCAAGCTTAATTCATTATAGCCAAAAAGAAGAAAAACCCAAATGATCATCAACTGGCAAATGACTAAATAAAATGTGGTATATCCATACAACAAAATATTGTTCACCCATAATGAAGAATGCAGTGCTGATACATGTTGCAATATGGTTAACTCTTGAAAACATATATTAAGTGAAAGAAGACAGATGCACAAAGCCCATATTGTATTATTTTATTTACGTGAAGTGTCCAGAGTAGCAAGTCCATAGAGAGAAGCAGATTGGTGGTTGCCATGGACTGGGATGTTGGGGGAAAATAGGAAATTACTGCTAATGTATCTGGAGTTTCTTTTTGGCGTGGTGAAAATATTATCGTTATTTTACAGTCTCACTCTGTTGCCCAGGCCGGAGTGCAGTGGCACGATCTTGGCTCACTGCAACCTCCACCTCTCAGGTTCAAGTGATTCTCGTGGCTCAGCCTCCCAAGTAGCTGGGATTATAGGCATGCACCACCACGCCTGGCTAATTTTTTGTATTTTTAGTAGAGACAGGGTTTCGCCGTGTTACCCAGGCTGGTCTGTAACTCCTGAGCTCAGGCAGTTTGCCCACCTCAGCCTCCCAAAGTGATGAAAATATTTTAAACTTCTATTGTGGTGATGTTTGTACTATTGTAAACTTTCAGTGGGTGAATTCTTATCAGAGAAACGGAGGGAATATTTAGTAGAGCCCAGCAAAGACTGTTTGCCTGGGACTCTGATCTTTCATTGAAGGGCCAGCCAGGCAGTGAGGGAGTGAGGAGTCAATACGCAGAGGACCTTCCTCCCCTCTCTCCCTCTGATCTCCTGCTGGGGCTCCTCATTGGCTGAGCGCAGCCGGAAGCCGAGGGCAGGAAGTCTGCAGCAGTTGCTTATACAGCTGGCCTTCTGAGGCATAATGGGGAGGAGAGCATGGAGAGTGGATGGGTGGGACAAATGGAAGACACTCAGTGCACCTAGTGTGGTGACAGTGTGGTTGGGGCCCCAGCGATGGTAGAGGGGCCTCTGTGCTGCAGGGCATGTGTCCCCAACCCCCGGAAGCCCCATGCAGGAAGGTCACCTACAGAAGAGAGGAATGTGACATTAGCCCCTGCCAAACCCTCAAGAAGAAAAGTCAACATAGATCATTTGCAGCCATGAAGTGTATCAGGTTTAGAGTCCAGCCAGGCAGGCAGGCGAGAGGTGGAGAGTTCATGGATATCAGTGAGAAAGATTTCCACGTGGATCACCTGGCTGGAGGCAGCAGGACCTGAGGCTAGAGGATGGGCCCCAGGCAATGACAATGGCTCTGCCAACAAGGATCTGTGTCAGTTACTGGAAAGCAGCTGTAGAAATAGGCCGGCCCTGAACCAGCCCTCCTGGTGGCCAGGAGTCCTGGCTTTCTGCTCAGGGTGGAAACCAACCCTGCCCCACAGCATAGGTGGCTGACTCTTTGAGCACGGGCCCCTGGGGTGAGAAGAACAGATAGGGAAAGAATGGGAGACATTTATTATTATTCCTGGGGCATTGAACTCTCAGCAGACTAGAGGAGATTACTAATTCTGATGAGTTGTCCTCTGGAGGAACTGGAGTTTGGGGGGTGCTGCCATTGGACCATTGCCACTAGACATTCATATCCATGACCAGCGAATTTTCCAGTGGATCTCTTGGCAACGTCATCCCCAGTGGCAGTAGATGCTACCAGTTTGGAAAGGCAGGTAGCAGTACACAATGAGAGCAATGAAACAGTCTTAGCCTTGGACTTAGTATTCTGGCTCTGGGAAGTTATCCTGAGGAAGTTATTAAAAAGAGGAAATAAGCTACAGCTAAAGATGGGACAGCAGCATAAAGTACAATAGCTATTCAATTCATAAATATCAGGTCTATATAAAAGTAGTGTTTCTGAAATAACTTTGAAAAAACATGAAAAATAATATTGTTTATACCTCTTGGTTATTATATATCACAATCCAGACTAGATTCATGGATTCATGAGGAAATGTTGAAAGGGAACATGGAAATTAACATTACGATAAACTTAAAGAGCTAGATTATGGGTGAAAAGTATCTCCTTATAATATAAAATCAATGAAGATTTTGTTCTTCTAATCTCAGACAACTTTCACAATTCAAACTTTAAAAATAGGACACTTTTCTTTCTTTTTTCTCCTCTTTACTAATGCTTGTGTTGGCAAGTGACTAATAAAAGAGAACATTTTTGCAAAACTTCAGAAGGGCCCTGGAGCTAAGGGCAAATACATGTTAGGGGAAGTTTGGAGGAATAAAGGAAAGCCGTGAAAAATGATGGCAGTGGTAGAGGCAAAGGCAAAGGGGTTATAAATAAAGCATGGAGGAAGAGCACAGGCACGCAGCGACCCGAGAACAGAGCGGTGGTGCTTCCAGAGCAGGGTGCCTTCCAGGCACATGACATCATTGAAGGCCGCTCTCACACTCATTAGCTGTTTCCTGAGTCAGGACATGTGTTGTGGCTAACGGTGTGAGTGGAAATATAGAACAGGTCATTATGCTTTTGATTTCTAGTTTTTTTTTTAATTCTGTGAGCTCAGTGAAGCTTGGTGTATTATGAGCACTGCACATAGCATGTGTTCCATAAATGTTTGTTGAATGAATGCTAAGTGTGCTCCCTTTTCTTTCATTTATTCCCTGAGAACAGGATCTCGCCTTGCTTTTTTGCCTTCCTTGTTTTCCATCCACCCTTGCTCTTTTCCTTTTGCCTTCTATGACTCAAGCAGTAGGGTGTTGAATGAGTCTGTTCTCGCACTGCTATAAACAAATACCTGAGACTGGATGATTTATTTTAAAAAGAGGTTTAATTGGTTCACAGTTCCATAGGCTGCAGAGGAAGCATGATTCTGGCATCTGCTTGGCTTCTGGGGAAGCTTCAGGAAACTTACAATCATGGCAGAAGGCAAAGGGGGAACAGGTGTCTCTCATGGTGGGAGCAGGAGCAAGAGAGAGTGAAGAGATGCCACACACTTTTAAACACCCAGATTTCAGGAGAACTCACTCACTATCACGGGAACACCACCAAGGCAATGGTGCTAAACCATTCATGAGAAACCCGCCCCTGTGATGCAACCACCTCCCACCAGGCCCCAGTTCCAACACTGGGGATTACAATCAGACATGAGATTTGGTGGGACACAGATCCAAAGCATATCAGATGGGCTGATGCTTTCAGCTCCCATGGCAATTCTGACAAAGAGGACAAAAGCATGTCCAGATGCTGCTCTCCTGTCATAACTTGCTCTCTCAGATCTCAGTTCAGGGGCTGGGCCAAGAGAGCCTGGGCCAGGAGAGCCAGGGACAGGAGAGCCATGTTGACCTCCAAGGAGTCCCCTTCTTTCCTTATAGTTGCCCTCCCCAGTATCATCTGATATGTCTGCCTGAGACATCTGTTCTCTGTCCTGCAATACTTTCTACTTGTTTATGCTGATTACTTCTATCTTCCACATTCTTCCATGCCTACAGAATCATCCAGAACCCTATCCGTTCCCACTGGGTTCCGGCTCTAGTACTCTTACCTCATTCTCTCGGATTTTCTCCTGTTGTGTTAGGTCATTTCCTCCATGCCCAGCCTTTTGGCATAGTTTTCTTGTATGCAGGCAGCCCTCTTAGAAGCAGAAACTGCAAATTCATGGCATGAATCCTGCCACTACCCCAGATGCTGACCATGGCAGACATCACTAGTCAATCACAGCCGACTTTCCCGTGGAGCCTGGGCATGGCTTCAGAGTCCTCCCAACAAATAACTTCAGCCTGCTTCTACCAAAAGATCAGAGTGGGTGTGCAAGAAGAAACCTATTGGCATTTCTGTGCTAAAATGAAGGCTGCTGCCAAACTACTTGCCCCAAATTTCTTGTGGTTGCCACGTCCCGTGTGCTTGATCAGGGGCCCTAATCCTGAGCATTGCCCGTCCCTCCCCTCTCCTGCCTTCTGCTTACTCAGAGCTCTCCAACTCCCAGTACACTTTGCACCCAAGCCCGTCTGTATCACAGTGACTCCCCAAGCCTAATCCAGTTCTTATACTAGCGACACACATTGATTTCAAAGCTCAGAGCATCTCAGCGTAGCCTTATGTCAGAGTCACCAAAGTCATCTTAGGTTAATGTGAGCCTCCCGCCGGTGGACTCTTCCCACAGTGCCTAGCCCAGCCACCTTGAAAACAGTATGTGATCAATAAGCTTCCTCAAAGGGATGACTTATACTTTCCTAGAAAAACTAGGCTTTGGAGTTGCCTAATGGAAAGCCAATATTCAGTGAGAAAAGAAACATAACAATGTTGGGAATCAGAAAGAGTTAATCATGTATTTTGAGGGAACCAAGCAGAAACAGTCATGTTTTTCCTAGGCTGTTTATAGCGGTGTGTTTGAGAGGCCAGGCTTGAGAATCCTGGCACTGACCGCGTGACTTTGGGCAAGGCCATAGCCCCTCTCTGAGTTTATGCCTGCACCTGTAAAACTGTGGTTAACAGCCAGGCTGCAAAGTAAGGCTGTCTTAAGCATTGCATTAGATTATTCTTGGCTTAGGACATGGGCAAATAAATGGTGATTTTTGTTAATTATAGGAATGCCAGGTTGGGATGTCCCACAACCTTATTCATACAGGGTTTTAAGACATGTCTTTTTTACCTTTGATAGTGGAAATCAAGCATTATACTTAACTTGAGGGAATGAAGTCTTGGGAAATAATTTCCGATGTTCTTCCCTCCAAAGTAGAGGTGAGAGGGTCAAGCCAGACATGGATGTCTGGAGACCTTCGGTGCAATCTCAGTCTTTCCCACCAGGGGGCGGTGTGGCACCGTGCAGGATCCTAAATTCCCCACTGGCTGAGGGAACACGGACAGATCTTGGGTTGGCATAACTTTTCCTCCTCTCTTTATTTTTCCTTTTCCCCAAAATTAGTTTTTAAGTGGCAGTCCCTTTAAGTGTGCTTTCAGGGAGTCCCTTTCCAGGTGCTGTATGTTTGTCTAAGTCTTGCCAGGCTTCCTCGGGCTGCATCCGCTTCTTGGCTCCATCCGCTTCTTGGCTCCATCCTGAATTAGGTGGTCCACGCCAAGTGGACTTCGTCCTTGTCCGTGAGGCCGGGGAAAGGTCATGATCAGCCTGAAGCATCCTTGGGAAAACTGGATGAAGTTCCCGGGAGAGTCGGAGGGGAAGGTATCAGGAAGGATTTTCTCTGGGCACCCCTATGTCTTTGCACTGGGAAGGGCGTTCTGCAGGGAGCACAGTCCAGTCCCTACAGAAATGCCAGGGGCTTCTACTGCAGCTTCCTGGGGAAAGATTTTTTGTTCATCATCACTTTCCACAGCATTCATGGCCTTCTCAAAGGGGTGTGTGAGTCCCAGGGGTACTGAGTCCCTGGCCTCTATAGAAAACCTCTGTGGCCATAGGAGGGGCCGACAGGAACCAGCTTGAGGCTGTTACATATCTTGGAAGATACCTGTCTGATAAGTGTTGAGGATGCTTTTTAAACTGGATTTGGCTGGATTTGAATGACCATTTATTAAGCTACCTCATTTGATTCATCCGCAATACTCATGACACCAAATGAAGAACGGAGGCTCAGAGAAGTCAGATAACTATCCCAAGGTCACACAACTCTCAGGGATTTAAACTCAGGGCTCTCTAACTCCAAAGCCCATGTTCTCAGCAGCATTGCACAGATTGAGGAGGCCCCACAGCACCAATGAGTGTTCACCCCAGTTATGTCCAAACTCCTGGGGATCAGTGCCAGAGGCAGCCTGGAAATGACTTTATACCCAGTCACAGCAGAATATCTGAGGCCACGCTGTGAATCCATGTTCTTCCTGAGAACCCTTTCAATTTCAAATGGCCTCCACGCTGGGATGCACTCTGCCTCCTTCCCCATTCCAAGTTCTACTCATTCCCACCCATGTCTGTTCTTCTCTTTCCAGGAGCCATTTTCTTATTAAGCACCTACTGAGTGCCAGACACTTTACTAACTGCCGGGATACAGCGGCAAATACATTCAGCCCTCACAGTGGAGTGAAACATATTGCCTTGAGGAATGCCTTTAGTTCTCTTGGGCTTTTCTAGAATTTACTAGTCTATTTCTATGTCAATTAAGATTGCATATCAATCCCAACACTTAGCAGATTAACACAACAGACATGGGTTATCTGATGCTTTTTGTGGTTCAGGAATCCTTGTGTACCTTAGTTGTGTTCTCTCTATCAGAGTCACTCACGAGGCTGTGATTAAGGTGTTGTCTGGGACTGTGGTCTCATCTCAAGGCTCAACTGGGGAAGGATCCCTTTCCAAAATCACTTATATGGTTGTTGGTAGGATTCATTGTACCCTTCCCCAGCAGGATTTCTGCTGATATTCTGGGGGAAGGGTACACAAAATGGTGCTGATGAAAAAGAGTCAAACTCTGTAAAATATTTGAAGAGATTTATTCTGAGCCAAATGTGAGGATCATGACCCATGACACACCCACAGGAGGTCCTGAGAACATGGGCCCAAAGTGGTTGGGTTTTATACATTTTAGAAAAACGTGAGACGTCAATCAATACAGGTAAGATATGCATTTGTTTGGTCTGGAAAAGTAGGACAACTCAAAGCTTGGTGGGGGTGTGCTTATAGGTCATACATAGATGAAAAGATTTTCTGATTGGCAATTGATTATTATATTACCTAAAGACCTGGAATCAACAGAAAGCAGTAACCAGGTTAAGATAAGGAGCTGTGGAGATCAAGGTTCTTATTATGGAGAATAGATGGTATATGTCTCTTATTAGGCCTTAAAAGGTGCAAACTCTTAGTTAATTCTCGGCTGGATCAGGAAACGATCTGAAAAGGGGAGATGATTCTGTATAGAATGTAGATTTTTCCCACGTGAAACAGCTTTCCAGGGCTATTAAAAATATGTCAAAGGAATATATTTTGGGGTAAAATGCTGATTTCTTTCAGTGCCTGCTATCTGTCATGTGATGGTATACTAGAGTCAGGTTATTTTATTGCTACAAAGAGTCTGTTTTGTCTATCTTAATATTCCTGTTTTAATGTTAATGCTGGCTAGTTGTGCCTGAATTCCAAAGGGAGGAGAATATAATCTGGCATGTCTGAACCCCCTTCCCATTATGGCCTGAACCAGTTATTCAGGTTTACTTTGGAATGCCCTTAGCTGAGAGGGGGCTTCAATTCAGTCAGTTGAGGGGCTTAGAATTTTAGTTTTGGTTTACCAAGGTTTCAGATGTGGTGGTAATTATTTCTTCCCTGAATTAGGTGATAGGTACATGGGTCATCATTGTCTTACTCTTTGAACTTTTTTGTGTGTCTTTTTATATTTCATAATGAATGTTTAAAAATGAAAGTATTTAAAAAATAAACCTTATGGTATTTGTGCATGACTAGAGAGACACATCAATGGAACAGAATAGAAAGTCTAGAAATAACTTAAGTACATGTAGAAATTTAATATATGATAAAGATGACATTTCAAGTGCTGGAAAAGTGATTGGCTTTTTGATAAATGACACAGAGAAAATTAAATAAACATATCTCACATGATACACAATAAACTCTAAATGAATTAGAAATGTAAGCATAAAAGATGACATCAAACAAGCACTCGGAGGCAACATGAGTGAGTTCACTATGGGGAAAAGCTTTCTCATTATGACTCAAAAAATCTAGATGAGATGCCAAGAAAGAAAAAACAAACAAAATTGGACATATAAACATTGCAAAGAAATCTATTGTCTTAGTTCATTTACTGTTGTCTATAACAGAATACCTGAAACTGGGTAGTTTTTAAAGAAAAGAAATTTATTTCTTACGGTTGTGGAGGCTGAGAGGTCGAAGGTCAAGGGGCTGCATCTTTTGAGGGCCTTTTCGCTGTTGGGGACTTTCTGCAGAGGCCCAGGTTGGGGCAGGACATCACATGGTGATGGGGCTGAGTGTGCTAGCTCAGGTTTTTCCTCTTCTTCTTGTAAAGTCACCATTAAGCCATTAATCTATGAATGGATCAATCTATTTAAGAGGAAAGAGCCTCAATGACCCGATCACCTCTTAAAGGCCCCACTTCTCAGTACTGCCACATTAGGGATTAAGTTTCAGTGTGGGTTTGGAGAGGACAAATATTCAAACCATAGCACCTATGTATACAAAAAAATGCCATAGCTACTACTTTTAAAAACAGTGGAAAGTAGCTGCAATGTATATCAGAGACACTGGGTTAATTTCACTAATAAAGAATTCTTAAAGATGAGGAAAGACAAGTGAGGAACTACCATGCTGATGACAGCATAGTTTTTGAAACTCTCTGAGTCCCCCCATAAGAATAGGTAGAAACCTAGATACAGAATCAGAAAGCCATGGATGATATAAACAATAAAGCTAGGTCACAAGGCATTCTTAGGAACATCAAAATATAAGTAGACGGGAATAAACCATCAACAGCCTGAAGGCTTGTAAGTTTGTGTGTCTGTGCAACAAATAACACAAGAAAGCAACAGGACCAAGAAGGGGAGAACCCCAAGGTAGCCAAAAGTTTTCACCATAAACCATAGAAAGATGATTTGAGCACAACAGCTGAAGCTGAGAGGGGCATTGCCAACTTTAGTAGCAGTGATTGCAGTTGTCGCTGCTAAAGTTTGAAGGGACCAGGGCTGTCTAGACCCTGTTAACCCTCAAAAGTACCTACGAGGGCTTTCTTCCAGGACAGGGCCCCATGCCCAGAAGAAACATCTAGGGGTGGAATAAACAGTTTGAAGAAAAGAGGCAGTTGAGAAACAGGAAAGAGAAGGTTCAGATTCGGCTGGAAGAAGGAAACAGCCAGGAAGTTTCTGAAGCCAAGCTGCCGTGTTTTTAAAACACTCCACAAAAATGCACAGCAGAGGGAGCTCTGTGGAGTCAGAAGAGTTGGTGAGCCATGATTCTTTCTAAATGGTCAATGAAACGACATCACATAAAAATGAACAACAGAAACGGATTAATAGAAAATCCCATACAAGTTCTATATAAAAAACTGAGGAAAAGAGACCAAAAAAACCCACTAGAAAGATGGACAAACACATGAACAGATTTTCCCCCACCCATGGACAAATGAATATGTAAGAAAAAAATGCTCATCTTTATCCATAACAAAAAATAAAAGATATGTTGGTTTTCACATATCAGACTGGCAAAAATTCAAAAGCTTGACCACAAGCTGCATTGCTATGGCTCTGGGGACAAAGCTGTTCCCTTTCATCCTTCAGGGAGAGCAACATGGTACTATTCCATGAAGGGGAGCTTGACACCATATAACCACCGTATACATGCATTTCCTGTAAGAGGTTGAAGAGTGTTTCCCCCAACTTCAAGCTCACCTGGAACCTATGAATAAGTAACCTCATTTACTTATAGGGTCTTTGCAGAAGTAATCAAGTTAAGATGAGGTCATACTGAATTAGGGTGGATATTAAGCCCAATATGACTGGTGTTGTTATAGGAACTAAAGAACAGACACAGACACACAGGGAGATGTTCATGTGATGACAGGGGCAGAGGATGGAGTGATGCGTCTACAAGCCAAGGAATGCCAAGGATTGCTGGCAACACCAGAGACTGGAACAAGCAAGGAAGGATTCTTCCCTGTAAACTTCCTGGAGAGTACAACCTGGCTGACTCCTTGATTTTGGAATTCTAGTCTCCAGAGCTGTGAGAGAATAAGTTTCTTTTATTTTTAACCACAAAATTTGTGGCACTCTGTTACAGCAGCCTCAGGTAACAAATATATTTACCCTTTGGCCCAACAATCCTCTTCTCAAAAATAGCAATCACAATTGTATTCACTAAGGCATTATATGTAATTGAAAACAGCCTTATTGCTGAGACATAGAAGATTGGTTGAACCATGGCACATTCTCTCAATAGAGTGCTGTACAGCTTTAAAAAGGAGTGAACAATATCATCATCAGCTGTGAAAAATTGACTCCAAAGATGGTGCCCTGTGCACGTGCAGCTAATCACATCAAGAGCCTGAGCTGACCTTGCATTTTACTTTGCCCAGCAGAATGTAGAAGTGAATTCAGTTCTTTAAGAAAACTAGTCTCTAGAAGGACTAACAACTTCTACCTTCTCTCTCAGATATTATATGAAAGATGAGGGAAGATACGGAATATGGCCAGTGCATCTGTAAGGGTGGAGAGAAAGCGTTCCTTCCACCCTCTCTGAAGTTTCACTGAAATGACTGACAATAGACAGATTCATAGGAGAAAAATGGCTTACACATTTATTACGGTGCATATGGCCATGGAAGCCCTACAAATAGGAGACTCAAAGAAGGGCCAGATGGTTGAGGCTTATATACCCTCTACATAGGGGACAGGGAAGTGGCAGACTGTAGGACGTTTTAGAGGGGTAGTAAATGATTTCTAAGGAAAATGAGTGAGCCCAAAGAATAGATAATAGCCTGGGACAAAGTTCCTCTGAGTTCTGGGGCAGGTGGCAGGAGGGTGAGGGGCAGAAGAACCACGCTGTGAACAAAGGTTGTCTTTTTCGCAGATAAAGTCTCCCAGGTAATCTCTTGGAGCTGTCCTCAGAAGAACAGATGAAAAGTCTGTCTGGTATGGTGATGATTCCAGTCTCTTCTCCAGTAGTTAATCTTTCCTGGTTATTTGATGAGATTCCTAGGAAGGGTATCTAAATTACATTTCTGGCCAGGTACAGTGGCGAAACTTATTCAGACAGAGAAATTCCCTCCTGGTGCTTCAGGAAAGAAAGAGGATCAGATAGACTAGACAGGGGGATGAAGGGAGACTGGAGAGAGACCTTAGTTCTAAAGCTTATTTCTGAGGCCTTTTAATTTCCTTTAACTCAAAAACCCTCAGCATACCAAAGTGCCATATTTTTGAGGTACTGTTTTCTGAGCCTCAACTCATCCAAGAATGTCTTGGAGGTATCATGGTCAAGCACATTGAAAACATGGTCTCTTTGGCAAGTCTAACCCAGAGGGAAAACAGAAAAGCCCCTGACTCTCCTGGCCAGGGGTGAGGAATGTGGTGGGGGCCTTTAAGATTATGTAAGGCCTGGCTGGGCATGATGGCTCACACCTGTAATCCTAGCACTTTGGGAGGCCACGGTGGGCAGATCATGAGGTCAGGAGACTGAGACTAACCTGGCCAACATGGTGAAACCCTGTCTCTACTAAAAATACAAAAATTAGCCGGGCATTGTGGCATGTGCCTGTAATCCCAGCTATTCAGGAGGCTGAGGCAGAAGAATCACTTGAACCCAGGAGGTGGAGGCTGCAGTGAGCTGAGATCACACCACTGCACTCCAGCCTGGGTGACAGAGCGAGACTCTGTCTCAAAAATAAATAAATAAATAAGTAAGTCCTTCACTCCCACTCTGTCCCATCCACAATGACCTTGTGGTTGGAAGTTGGTTCTCGGGAGGCCATCCACAGGCAGGAATGGACTGATGGGAGGTGTCTGGTCAATTTGGGAACTGACCTGGGTCTTCAGCTGCCACCGTCTGCTGAGGTTCTGTCTCAAGGCTCTCTGAAGGGCCCTGTCAACACCCAGCCCTCCAGCCTGTGAAGTCAAGGTGACTACATTTAGTTTTCCTTCCCAGAAGGCTCTGGGAACATTCCACATGATTTGAATTCTTTGAAGAATTCAATCATTGGTGACGTAATTTGGGTGGATAGTAAAACACTGTTCCATTTGCCCAAAGGAAGAGAAAAGTGCTCATGTTTTTACAAACATAATAACTTCCTTTTAGAGCTACTTCTTTTGCAATAGTCTGTGAGCAGAACTTTGTGGTAAATGACTTTTCTGATATCCACCAGCAAATCCTGTGGCCCACCCACACACATGCCAGCTTAGATGACTGTTGATGTAATGTTTTCACTTCCCTATCAAGGGGGCAAAGCAGGGTGAAGTTTTGAAATCTGAGATGATTGATAACATGCTCTGGTGAAACAGATGGTCTTCAATGGAATATGATACTGATATTAATTATGGGATTGGAAAATAAAGTTCTTGACAGAAAGTGGGTAGGCCAAAGTGGCATTATGCATACAAGTATAGGATTTTGATGATTTTGCTGTTTGATTAAATAGCAATCTTATTGCAGAATTTAAATGTGATTGCTCCTATCCTAGAGCCCTGTTCTCCTAAAGGGAGGTCAGTAGCTGGTTGTGTAATAAGGATTCTGGTTGGCTTTGTGGCAGGTTCCTCAAAAGAGTCTCTAAACTTTAGGATTACCTCGCCCGGTCATCTAATCTGCTTTCTTTCTGTCAGTGGAGCTGGAAGGAGCGGAGAGGCCAGTGAAGATTAGCCCGGCCTTGAAGACATCGGCTCCACCGCGCAGCAAGCAGGCCCCAGTAGTCTCTGCTCTGCCTGGAGGGGGGAAAGGGTGGGGATGCATTTTGGGGCTGAAGCTTACACCCCAGTGCTTCCCTGAGAAGCCCCGATGCTATGGGCCAAGATAGGGTCCCGGCTGCAGTCGGGTTTCCTGCGTGGGCTCACGTGACGTCACAGAGCTAGTGTGTCCTTGTCCATGGTTGACCCAGTTTCCTCGAGGTTGGCTCCCTCTCAGACAGGCCCTCCTCCCAGTACTGCAGCAGCGACAGCCTCGCGTCTTCTCAGGCTAGTCCAGCAGGAAGGAGGGAGACGCTCTTTCGGGGGAGTCCCAGCCCCGGCGGTGTCATCTGCCCACGTGGACCAATCACTGCGGCGAGGGTAGTGAGATGCTCTGATTGGCTTAGACCTAGGTCATGTAATCGACCCTGCCCAGAGCCGATTACTGGGCTTAGAGGCAGGGCGGGGTGTTTCCCAACTTAAGTGTGGACGGAGTTACCAAGAGAATGCGTTTTAGGAGTCAAGATCAGCGGATGACGACCAACGTTTGTAGAGTGGTCACTGCGTGCAATACGGATAATGATGTCCAACCTCTGGGTTGTTGAGCGAGTTCAATGAATTAATGCATGTAAAGTACTTAGAACAGTGCCTGGTGCACAGCACGCTCTCAGCAAATGTCCACTGTTTGCCAAGCAGCAGTCTCAGCACCTCTTGCACCGTATTACTTCATCCTTACAGCAGCCCCATCAAGTGGGTGCTACTTTCTCCACTTTACAAATGAGGAAACCAAAGCTCAGAGGGGTTATGTAACTTACCTGGGGTCACACAACTCGTGAGGGATGGAATCAAGATTTCAACCAGGACAGTTTGACCTCAGAGTGTGGGTGCTTAACCCTTCCACGGTGCTACTGCAAGAGGGATGCCCATTCTGTATAGATGCCCGTTCTATATATTAGAGCCAATGGCAGTAGGCTGGATGGAAGTGTATTTAAAGCACCCCATAATAAAATAGTATAAATAGGATTCTCCCAGTGGTCAATATTCACTCTAGTTTTAATTTGGAAACCCTTTAAAACTACATTAGTGCTTTTCAGATACAATTCTGAAACATGAGGACTAGCAATACCTTCCTGTCATCCCAGCGGGCTGAAAGAGTTAATGTAGCTTCCAAGACTTTGTAACTTACAACCAGGGAGGAACTTACATGCTGGGAAAGTGTAATTCAATGAATAATGGGAATCTGGATTAATTCCCAAATAAAGTTGTTATCATAAGGATTATGAAGAGGGGAAAAAGACATTTAGCAGAATCTCCAGGGGCAGATATTAGACATGAAAATCAAACTTTGCAGTGCTTTAAATGTTATTTATCATGTCTTTTTCTTTTCTGCGTCCAGCGTCTGGAGCCCCAGGCCTGTGATCATATTGTTTTAAATGGACAGGATCACAAGTGGCTGCTGTCACGTGGAAGTAAGGGCAGGGAAAGACAAATGAGGCACAGATGAGACAGGAATGTGTTCTGTGTTTATGAACACAGAACACAGGATGTAGGTGGTATGCCCAGTTCAAGTTCAGCACTGAAAACCCTTTCCTGGGAGCTTAACATCAGGATTTTTTCATCAAGTCAATCAGAGGAGACTGGGAAGTTAAACAAAGTAGTCCCGCCTCCCCTTTACTTATATCCCAGGATCAGTGGGGCTTAACTGTGTGTGAACTGGGGTGACGAGATGTCAGCTTTGTTCGTCCCCTGCAGGGGGTGCTGGTCAACTCCAGGACGAACCTTCAGCCAAGGGCCATGGGGAGTTGCCTCCCATCTAAACAGAAGCCAAGCCAAAACAACTGCCATCGTGAGCTCAGTTGGGGTCAGCGTGTGCCATGTTGTCATTGCGTGCGGTTTCAGGGAGGTCCCTAATGACTCTAGTAATTCCTTCCAGCAGGTTGCAAATCCTGAGATTCCTTCAAAACTAGTCCATTGGAGGCCAGGCATGGTGACTCATGCCTGTAATCCCAACACTTTGGGAGGCCGAGGTGGGTGGATCACGTGAGGTCAGGAGCTCGAGACCAGCCTCGCCAAGAAGGCGAAACCCGGTTTCTACTAAAAATACAAAAATTAGTGGGGTATGGTGGTGCACATCTGTAATCCCAGGGAACCCAGGGAACTGAGTTCAACCAGCAACCTAACGGAGCTGGGACAGGCATTCTCCAGAGCTCTAGGAAGGGATGCAACTTGCCGATACTTCGATTTTAGTCCAATGAGATCTGTACTGGACTAATGACCTGCAGAACATATCATAAGCTTGGCTGCTGCTTTACATGGGAGGAGTTAGAAGCTTGTAGAACTTGAGTATCTACAGCAAGCTGATCGTGTTAGGGAAATTCAAGATAAACAAGCACATTTTCAAACTCTGTGAGCCTCAGTATCTTCATCTGTACAATGGGAAAATAATCGTTCCCAAAGCTTACTATGAGAATGAATTAAACACCAAGAGTCCAAGTGCCTGCTTATACCCAGTGCATGCAGCCACCTCGTTCCGGTTCCTTCCTCCATCTCCTCGTCTTGTTCTCTGACTGTGCTTTATTCTGGGATGACACCCCGGCTCTACCTGTTTGCTTCAGGCCTTGGCAGAGCTTATCGCGGCGCTCCACGAGGCACCTTTGGTCATCCAACGTGGAGCTACGCCAGCATCTGCAGTCGCTTTGGCTGAGACGCCTCCACTGCCCCCGGGTGCAGGATGGGTCCTCATGTGGCGGGATGTGGAGTTTCCCAGGGGGTGGGGCAACGCTTTCCTCGCTCCAGGTGTTTATGGTTGAAGTCGACTGTGATCGTAGACTAGGGGTGTCGGGCTGCTGGGAAGGTTCCTGTTCTGGGGATTGGCCAGACCCACTACATTATGCCCAAAAAAAAAAAAAAAAAAATCCCAGCAAGTTGCTGAAGGGGGTGTAGGAGTGAGGAGAGAGAAATTTTGAGCAAAATGGGCATATGGAGGGACTGTGTGGGTGGGCGCTGTGTAGGGCAGTGTTCCCCCGGGGGTGGCCCCAGAGGGACCGTGTGGGTGGCACAGCAGCCGTAATAAGACACCTGGGCCTTGGGCTCAGGCCAGCAACTTCATGTTCCGTCTTATTTCCAGAAAGTGGGACAAGCCTACTGGGGCAAGCCTGAGATGGGTCTGAGTCCTCGAGTGGGAAGGGTCTGGTAGGGTGGGATGTAGGCACGATGGAGCATGCGTGGGAGGCTGGGGAGAAGAGGCCAGCCCGAGTGTGGTAACCAGGTTTCAGCAAGCCTGGGACTGTGACATCGTGTTCTTGGGAAATGCAAAAGGCAGACCACAAGGTGGTGCTCACCACAAAAGAATTCCAGGACCAGTGAAAACCCGGAGAGTGCCAGCTTTTTATTCACCCCGGATTTACGAAAACAGCAATATGGACAAAAGACATTTGAGGCTCTCCTGGGCATGCTTTCCCTTTTCTTCTTTTATGGTGTTTTTCTAGTTTGTTTCAGGCAAGCTTGCCCTTCATTGTTGGGAAGTCTTGTTCAGAACAGTTGGTGTCTTCACAGTGACTGCAAGCACTAATGAATACACACAAACACAAACGCACGTGCACGCGCACACACACACACACACACACACCCTGCAATAGGTGGCTTTCTAGATCGATACCTCCACTCCAGGGTACTGAGAGGGGTAAAGCCAGAGTCCGGCAGGGCGTCCTTCAGGATGTGACCTGTGACTTTGTCATTGTCCTGAAATTCTCAGGATAGGGAGGATTTCAGTTTGATGCAAAAAATATTCTATTTCTATAACACATATTTTTGCCTTTTTTGTACCACACGATCCTCCATCATCTCTCACTTTCCCCACACACTATTACATGCGTCATTAACTCTCAAGGTCCTGCCAAGACAAGCAGCTCCCCTTCAGCTGTTGAGAGCGATGTGGGACTCACCCTGCCCAGCCCATTGCCATGAGGACACGAGGTGAAGGAGCCCAGGCCTTGTGAACTTTGCATACAAGAGTGTTTTGTATCCGTGTAGAAACTCACATAAACAGCAAAGTATCATAGTTTTTTTTCCCTCTTCTGTCTCTTGGTGTATTGTATATGTGTGAATGTGTGTAAATAAAATATGAATTTCAGTGCAGTCTGAGCTATCCTCACTGAATCCCGCCCACCTCTCTCGGCCAGGCTGATTCAAGGAGGCCCTGCTTGGCATCCTTCCTGCTCCGCCAGCCATCACGAGGCCACCTTCCACGAGCTCCATGTCCACGACTGGCCCGTCTGGGCATCACAGTTCCAACCAGAAAGCAGGTTTGGTCCCTGGGGCTTCTGGATAACCTGGAGCTTTGTAAGAACTCCAGAAGGATTTCTTCTGAAGAACCAAACCCCTGTTTCATAGGCGACACACAGTTTGCTCCTTTCAACATGCACACGAAACACACATTCATGAAACAGCAAACGAGAGCAGCCTCGGCGTGATCTGAAAGTCTGCCGATCCCTTCCTCACCAGGGGAGGGCTCAAAACCACATTTCACATCCTTGGATTCTGGGGCGCAGCCCTCAGGGACAGCTTGGGGTTGAGGCCAGAACACAGCAGGCAGGGCCCAGAGCTTCTCCCCTGACCACACCTGGCACAGGGCTCAGAGCCGGCGGGGCTGGTCAAGGGTTGCTTTTCCGGTGTGGTTTGCTCGTTTTCTTTTGCTGTTCTTGTTCCTGCTCTCACCTGCACCATCTGCTCTGTCCCTGCTCCTCAAGGCTTTCAAGATCAAGATGCTTATTGTCGAGAACTGTCTTCCTTTCAAAAATGGCTTTTACAGTTCTGGCCTGCAAATGCAGGATTTTACCTACACTGCTACGTCATTCAACATTTAAAAAACAAAACAAAAGTAGTTCACATGATTATAATTTTTCCATTTGCTAATGGGCAAATGAGAGTTGAAAGTGCAACTGCCTGCAGAACCCCTTGACAAAATCTGCAGAGAAAAGGTTTCTTTTCTGTTTTGGGGCAGGAACTAGAAAATGCTGTGCCTCATGGCTCCTGTAGACGCTCCTCCACCACCGAGCTGCGCTTGGCTTTACAGTGGGCTCATGGGTTCCATTTAAAGTATGAACCCTCAGCAGAAACTACAATTTCAGATGGATGTAGAGTTTCCTACAGCTGTTGGTTCACCTGTCATCTGGAGAAAGCTGCCTGTACAGTCTTTCCAGCTTTCCACAGATAAAGGTGAAAACAATGCAAGAGGAAAACAGAGATGACGACCTTTCCTTAAGGCAGAAACTGGGAAGAAGGGATGCCTGAGAGGAGCAAAAGGACCCCAATGCCATGAATGGCCTCAGTGTGAAACGCAGAGGGCCTCAGTTTGTGTCCCAGCACAGAGACCACCTACACAAAGTTTTGTTCTTGTTTGTGTTTTTAACTTTTCCCCTGTCCCCAATGGAGACACCTGTGCCTGTGCTCCAGGGGAACTCAGCAGCGCCTGTGCTCCATTTGTTGGATGCTTCTGTGAGTTGAGCAGAATGCCTTTCTTCTCATTTCCATCAATCACCTCTCTTTGCTCTCAGCCCTCTCACTTCCCCATCTTCTACACCTCAGCCAAGATGCACCATCACAGAGACAGGAGGGAGGGGCTGCCGAGGACCCCAGGAACGCGGCCTCAGCAGTCACCATGCAGATGAAGAAGGGAGGCGCCCTCACATTCGGGCAGCCTGGGAACCAGGATGTGTTCCATGCAGTGACAGCTCCCAGCACCCTGAAGCCATGACGGCGGAGGAGGCAAGGCAAGACCCCTCCTGCAGAACAGCCATCCACAGGGGTGATCTGGCGAGGAGTAGGAAGCAGGTAGTTTTACCCCAGGTCCCCTAAGAAGCGGTGCAAAGAAATGGATCAAATAGGCAACCATTTCATCAGGGAAAATGCCTGAGAGAAACTGGGGGGAAGCTGCGTGGAACTGGAATAGTCTTCAGACTGTGGTGTGAGTCTGACCCCAGTGAAGGAGAGGAGGAATGGTTGCGAGCAGGTGGCCCCAGGAAAGTTCTGCAAAGCCACAGGGCATCTCAAGCCTGAACCGGAAGACCCAGCCCCAACCTCTCCCCAGAGTGGACCTGCCTCGCTCAGCCGCTGGCTGGGAGCAGCCTGTGGGAAACGTGGCTCCATGCAAATATTTAACAGTCAATAAGCCACAGCTGAGGAGGCATGGCCACACAACCATGTTAGTCCGTTCTCGCACTGCTACAGAAAAATACCTGAGACTGGGTAATGTATACAGGAAAGAGGTTGAATTGGCTCACAGTTCCACAGGCTGTACAGGAAGTGTGGCAACATCTACTTCTGGGGTGGCATCCGGGAGTTTTTACCCATGGTGGAGGCAGTGAGGGAGCAGGCATCTCACCTGGCAGAAGCAGGAGGAAGAGAGAGAGCGGGGAGGTGCCACACTTTTGTTTTTTTTTTTTTTTAAAGAAGACTTGCTCTGTCACCCAGGCTGGAGTGCAGTGGCATGATCTCAGCTCACGGCAACCATTGCCTCCCGGATTCAAGCGATTCTCCTGCCTCAGCCTCCCGAGTAGCTGGGATTACAGGTGCGTGCCACTACACCCAGCTAATTCTTTTTTTATTAAGTAGAGATGGGATTTCACCATTTTGGCTAGGCTGGTTTCAAACTCCTGACTGCAAGTGATCCACCTGCCTCGGCCTCCCAAAGTGTTGGGATTACAGGTATGAGCCACTGCTCCCAGCCTACACACTTTTATACAACCAGATCTTGTGAAAACTCTGTCACTATACAGTACCAACGGCTGACAGTGGTAAACCATTCATGAGAACTCTGCCTCCATGATCCACTCACCTCCCCTAGGTCCTCCCCAACACGGGATTACAATTCAACATGAGATTTGGTCAGGGACACAGAGGCAAATCATATCAACAACCGTTTGAAAAGTCATATGCAATGGAAGAAGGAAATCATGGGAGATAATGTAAAAGGAATTCTTTTCAGCAATGAAATCTGCTGACATCAAGATAAATACACATATACATGCATATGTATATATATACACACACACATATATATGTATTTAATATGAAGTCTCCTTCAAACCCAAACAGTAGAGAGATGGATTTATGCATACCTGAAAATGAGCACTATACCTCTATTAAATAGGTAATATTGAAAAATACTCAGTGGCATAGAACAATGTTCTGAAATGAAAATAACAGGCAAAAAACAGTAAATACAAAGTAAAATGTCATGTTTCATAAAACTTCTTACCAGTGGTTCTCTCTGTGTGATGGGATTACAAATGATTTTTGTTTTTTACTGTTTTCTTAAAAAAAGGAATACATGTTGTTTTGTACCTGTAAGAGATTTTAAGAGCACCATGGCATGGGTCTGGCTCTCCTAGTGTGTCAAGGTGCCTGCCTCTCCTCCGTGGAGTCGCAGGTCAGCACTGCTGGGGGAGTGGAGTCTGTGCTCCTTCCCTACGCCACTGCCTCCACTGCGATGAAGTTTACCAGGGAGCCCCCAGCCACTGGGGACTGGGGTCTTATTGTCCCTCTGCTCTTCCTCTAGGCAGAAATGTGAGCGCCCCCGGAATTGACATCTCCCGGGGATGGGATTGACGGGGGGAGGCAGGGTGCCAGCCTAACTGAGCTCACAGCCCTTGCCGACTCCTCTGGGTAGGGGCTGAGCTGGGCTTCACGTTACGCATCTTGGGGTTAACCAGTGCTGCCCCCAGCATGGTTTGCAGCAGTCGCCTTCTGCTTGCCAAATCTCCAATAGCCCCCTCCCTCTGCAGGCTGCCCAGCCCCCAGAAAACACGCTGGGCAGGTTCTCCCAGGTTGTACTCCAGCACTGTTAAATTAAGCCATGTCCAAGGACCCACAACACCCCAACACCTAGGTATTAAGCGGATTCATTGGAATGCAAGTCCAGTGAATGCATTCCCGCCCTGTCACATGACTCCGTGAGGTTCTATAAACAAAGACCCTAATATGTTAGCTACTCTTTTGGGTTATAATGTAATCTCCCTGCCAGTGGTCTGGATTTTTAGAAAATGGATTATTTCATCTCTAAGGTTTTTGGCTCCTGTCTTTTCTGACCATAGGGGAAAAAGTCTGGCAGAAGCAAGCCTTGGCTGGCCATGTGCACCTCATTCCATGCCATTCCAACCATCACTGTGCTCCCAGGCTCACATAGTAAGAACCAGTTTTCCCGCTTCATGATTTTGCAGCTTAATGGGATGGATATGGTATGGCTTAATTAGAGGCCTAGTCTCATTCTGACAGTCTTTTGTGTGCCCTACATATTCCAGCCACTATCATTATTACTGGAAAAGTGAAAGTGGACATTGGCAACGGGTTGGCCTCCACAAAAAGCCGTGAGAATCAAACTGTGCAAACCCAGCTAGGAACGCCTAGCCAAGTTTATTCTAAAGCATTAGCTCATATTGTTGGACAGCTGTCTTTTGGCTAAAACTGGGGGAAACATCAATTAAATTCCTATTTTAAGGGTCAGAGTTATAGATTATTAATGAAAGCACTGAGTTGTACTTACTATATCCGTCACCAGAAAGAGCATAATTTAGCTTCTAGACAGGCACAATCGCAGACGTACACAGAGGCTGGAAGACGGTGCACCCCGTTGAGATACATGTCTCATCCAGTCCGCCACATGCCGCCAGAACCAGGCCACCACCTGGGTGTCCCTTCTGTCCTGTCCTCCTCCCTCTTCTCTCTTGTCCCCACATTCCTTCCAGAGTTTCCCATACAGGATCACTCTCAGGCTCCCTTCCATTGGGAGCCAGAGGTTCTCACAGAGCACAGAGAAGGAGACCATTGGCCCCTGGTACCATCAGGGGAATGATCTAGAAGTCAAGCAAATGTTCTAACCCTTCAGGGTCTTCAAGGTGAGTCACTTGGAGTGAATCAAACATTTCTCATGCACACAATGGCTCTCTCATAATCATGATGTTGCATTCTGCTTGCAAAGTCTCCCTTTCCTTACTCTGTGTTACTGAAGATCCTCTTCCTAGCAGGGATGAGAGAGTGAAGGGAACAAAAGGTTGGCTGAGAGGACAAGTCCATTCATCCACCTCATACTCCCACTGTGATTGCACGCGCCGCCCTCATCTCTATCCTCACTTATTCCCAGTCAACTTGTACCCAACTGTTCTAGGGAGATTACAAGGGAAGAAGGCTGAGGTAGAGAGCGGGGCCTCTATACATTTAAGCTCATAGAGATACAGAGCATATGAAGATATGGGAATTCAGAGAAATTTCATCCAACAGAAATATAATGTAAGTCACATAGTAACTTTGAGTTTTCCAGTAGCTGTATCAAAAACAGAAAATATAAAACAGGCAAAATTAATTTTAATACTATAACTTATTTAACCCAATATATCCAAAATGTTATTTTGTCATGTAACCAATTACATAATGAGCTTATTAATGAAATATTTTATAGTTTTCCTACCAAATCTTTAAAATCTAGTGTGTGTTTTCTACTTACTTTACATCTCAAGGCAGATGCTAAATTTTCATCAAAACTACTTGATCTGTATTTAAATTTCATAAGATTTGCAGTTAAAAACTTAAATTCACACGCCCAAGTGTCCCCAAAGATACTTCAAAGTTTTCCAATAACTGAATCAAGTCCCAGTTTTAATTTACAATTAATTAAAGTAAAATTAAAATTAAAAATTTAGTTTTTCAGTTGCCCTAGTCACACTTGAAATACTCAGTAGTCACGGGTGGCTAGTGGCAGCCACGTTGAGCATGTGGATTCAGACTCTATGTGTATTTTGTTTCCAAGGATTGTAAAGTAACAGCAGCAGCAGCACTTGAATATGATACAAACAAATAGGAAGCCTCAGGAAGATGCCTCGCAGAACTGTCAGCCTGTGGAGTTGTTTCCCCACGCGAGTTTGGAGTTATCCAAATCTGGGAGGTTCAATTCCTAAAGTTCTTTGTCCCAGAACTGCTACCTTGAATGGCATAGATCCCACGACAAGCTCAGCATGCAGCTTTCCCACTCATTGCTCCGTCAGCTCCTAACTCACTTGACTGAAGACGTACCTCACTTTGGATTGCATGACCTCTGAGGGCAGCAGCCATTTTTAACCTCTGATGCTGTGGGTAACTAGCCCATATTGCTTTCGGGTCACTAAACTTCTTGCACAATTTGAATTTTTATATGAAAATTGGGGTAGACAAGAAAGCTTTCTGGCAGAGCAGATAACTCTCTTGGAGTTAACCGTGCCTGCTCTTGTTCATTGAACATGTTTGTGTTTGTAACTGAAAATCAAGAGGTAGCAGAAGTACCTCTTTCATGCAGAAATAGTTCACTGCTGAATACTGATACAACAGTTTTCCCATCAGTCCTGCCTCAGTTGCTGTCAAAACAAATCAGTCCTCAATAACTGTTATAAGTGTGTTCAAGGCCCTCTTGGCTTTAAGGTGTTGGTTACTGATGGTAGAGAGAGGGTTGAACATTGAGGTGCTACAGCTGCTCCCCAGTGAGAGGTATACCATCTGCTCAGGTTGGGCAGGCAGTGTGAGCCATTTCCAAGTTACCTTTTCTGCCTCCAGTGTGTGTGTGTGTGTGTGTGAGAGTGTGTGTATATGTGTGTGTGAGTGTTTAAGGAGGGTACAATATGCCCAAAGAAAGTCCCACGTGCCCGCAGGCCCATGATAATCCAGTACCCCCAAGTTAGCGACTATCTCCCCACAATCTCCTTCCCGAGAGCAGATGACAGCGCTCGCCACTGATCCAAACTCCTGAGAATCTCCTGGGATCCAGAGGGTGACGGTTTTTTCTCCAGTTCTTCCTGTTTTTTGTGCCAGTTCCCACCACAGCACAGCAAGGTGATGAGAGACCCCAATTAAAGCTTGTGCTTTCTCATCCTTCAAAAATCATGCCTCAGATTTTTAATTTTGAGGCCAAGCATAATTTTGACTCTAATTGGTTTCAGGCTTCAATCAGTGACATGACTCATAATCAGGATCCTTGAGTGCAAACTCACAGTCCCATCCCCTAGCCCCAGGCTTCCTTTTCCAGCATCTGTGGGAATCCTTTTGTCCTTGATCTTTACTGTAAGGTATTTTGAAGACTTTGATGTATTAACTCCTCAGCCATCTCCCTCCCCTAATTTTCATTTTTTCCTGGAATGAACCTTTAGTCTTTTGCAAAATTCCCTTTCCTTCATGGGTGTAACCCTCTGGGCCAGGGAGAATTCTGGGCCCCTGTTAGCATTTATTGCCATAGGTGCCAGTTACCTCCCCATTTGCTCTCAGATTTTTAAATAAACACACAGGGTGCTCAGGTCGATTTGAATTTCAGAAAAACAATGGATGAATGTTTGTATAACTGATTACCAAATATCGCATGAGGCATAGTTATGCTAAAAATTTTTCATTGTTTATCTGATATTCAAACTGGGCATTTGTGTTTGATCTGGCAACCTCACTCTTTGGATTGATCCCTGCCCTTCCCTACTCTGATCACCATCACACGAGATGCCCCCTCTCAGCTCCCTTGCCCTTCAGATCCTGGATAAATTTGGTTGAGACTGGTGGGCCAGAGGCCAGGAAGAGCCAGGCTGCATCTCCTTTCTGTTCTTCTTGTGAAGTTCCCAGCCACAACTGAGTGTCTTCATGGCTCGGGCCCTGCCTGGATTTTCCTGCCTCTGTTTTAGTTTTCACTGGGTGACCTGGATCCCCGGGTGCTGCCAGGATGCTCCTCCCTGTACCCGCCCAGCACTGAGATGGTGGCAGCAGCTGCCCACTCTGCTAGTCTTCCCACTGTCTGCCATCCCCGGTTTAGAGACTCCACTTGCCCAGTACCTGTTTAAGCACTTTCCTGTATTAGATTTCATCTATTTGAAATGTCGAGTGTCGCTGCTGTTTCCCTGAATAACCCTTGATTGAGAATGGCTTTGCTATTTATTTCTTCAGTTCTCAGAGCCCCCTCATCCTTCTTCCTTCAGTCTGTCAAACACTGTCTTTGCCTGTTTCCTCTCTTGTTTTCTCCTCAACTGCCTTTGCTTGTAAAGGCAGATCTGTCATAGGCCATACACAAATAAGGTGTTATCAGCATTAAAGTGCCAACATGTCCTTCTTTATAAATATCTAAGATGCAAGCCTGTGAAACAATGACACCATCCCTCACTGCAGTCCAATATTGTCATCAGAAAAGTTTGGTCCTTGAGGAGAAAAGGAAGGGTTGGGATGGGAGCAAATCCACCTGGCTCTGTTTTCACTATGGAGTGTGCATCCGATCAGCCTGTGTGCAACAGAAGAAAGGCTGCAGTGTCCTGCTGCAGAGCAACGAGGGGGGCTAACGTTCAGTCTTTGACTCTTGTTCCTTCCCAGAGAGGGGCATCCACATATCTGCTCCTCACCAATCCACAACTATAAAATGAAACCACATTTTCAGTTAATAATGAGATGTTAATGTCATGAGAGATGCCTAATAATCTAATTGCCAAAAAAAGCCCTTCTCAAATTATTTCCAAGTAACATTGACAAGTATCAGAGACAGCTGCCCCGTGTGTTCAGAAGTGGGCCCCGCGATCATCCAGCGAGTCTCCTGGTCATGCCATTCTGCTGCCTCTGCCTCAGTGACTCTCCCGAGGACATGGCTCCACAGGGCCCAGCTGGGATCTGCCTTGAGTGCACGGCGTCCTCCATGGCCCGCTTTGACTGTGGAATACACTTGCCCTTAATTCTTCAAAGCATAGCAATGATCAGCCTGTAGCTTCAAAATTGTACGGAAATTTGTGAGTTAATGGAAGGGGAAAATATTACAAGAAATGCATATGTTACCTTCGCCGGCTGAAGGCTTCCTCTCCCTGTTCCGCATGGCAGGAGCCTGTGGACTCCATTGGTGAATTTTCAAAACATCTGTTTACCTTTGAGTCCAAACCAGATTGGCAAAGGCTCCCACAAACAAATTATGCAATTCCTTACTTTTTGTCCCTAGATTGGCCTCTTCCTGTCACATATGACACTGGGACCATGGACTCTCGTCAAGAGAAACATGACATTTCTCACAGGGGTGTAGACTAGCCCCTCAAGGTAATCATGCAATAGCCCTAACAGCAATTCATGCACTGGGGTGTTCGTGAATTAATATTAAATAATATTACAGAATGGACAGCAAAGGAATTCAGTGCCTTCTTATATCACCCTGAGAGTGGAGCCTGCAAATCCTCCTGAGTCTTCGAGGTTCTCTATTCCTGTTATCCTTGAACAAGAAAATGTGCACATGTACACACACACACGCGCGCGCGCGCATACACCACTAATTTCCCTGACAGCACAAGAATGAGCAGTAATAGATATGCACAGGTCAGTCTAAATGAGTATTTATCAAAACAGATTTTTCTGTTTTGCAGATGCGAATTTAGAACTCTGCCTACATCTTTAAAAAACTTCTCCAATAACCACCCACAACAATTTACCTCCTTAGAATTATATTATTGGATGTTTCCTTCTTAGAAGCAGGTTTTCTTTTTCCTGAGGAAGACGCCTCTGTGAGCTATTTAATTATGCAAATGTGAGCAAGGATGGTGAGCAGGGTGGTGGTGAGCCCGAAAGGCAAATTCAAATATCTATTCTCGACAGTAGAAGCCGCTAATAACCTAAATAACAGATATTTTAAATTAAGAAATAATTGGGAGACATACAAATATATAATGAGTATTCTTTTAGCCAACCATCAGCTCTAAGTAATGCTAATATACTAACATATTTAGATGTTTGTTTGATGTTTTTATTTTAAATAAGACATTATAGATAAAGTTCAAACCCCATTTTATTATCCGCTGGTCCTCTCCTCCAATTTTCTCTTTCCTGATACATCACCTCCCCTATGTTGGCTTAGGTGTTTCTCATACATATGTTTATGTTTCTCTGTATAAAACTGGTATACAGGATACCTTTGCATGTTTTGAAATTAAGTGAACTGTTTCAGACAGAATACACTTTTCTTCAAATTGGATTATTTTCACTCAATGTTTAATGTCAAGATCTGTGTTACTGCATATAATCCTAATAATCTAGTTCATTTATGAAAGCTGCAATATTCTATCAAATGCACTTGCTTTTCCAGACAAAATGAAGTGATGGGGATTTTATTTACCTTCCTCCCCGAAACAATCAAAACACAGACAAAATATGTGATATAATGTTTTCAAGTCACTGGAGATCAAACAACAAAGGGCAGTGAACTCTCTGTGATAGCAAATGAACAATAATGAGGCCTCCAATTGCTCAGCCTGTCTTCCTTGATAGTGTTTCTAGGCTCCTATTCAGAGAAGGGGGAACCCAGGCAGAGCTCAGTGGAGTCCCTGAGCTGAGGAGACAGAACTGAGAGTATAGAGAAATCCAGGAGGCAGGAGCTCACAGGACAGAATGCCAGCAAGGAGAGCACTGTACAGAAAGAATGATCGGGAGGCAGGCAGAGGGTGCAGAGGGTCACCATTGAGGGTTCTGGTGAGTGCTCATGATCACATGGAAACCTCCCAACTTTGGGGAAAGAATCACCCGAAAAGACTGGAAGTAACTGGAGCTGACCAGGGCCTGAGAACAGCACCTGTTTCTATTAGCTAGACTGAAGAGCTTCATGATTCACAGGACATTTGGTTTGAATACACAGAGAGGCTTCCCTTAATCAGTGGAGAGTAAGTAGAAATAGAGTCAGCATTGCTGTGGTCCTACCTAGAAGATCTTAAAAGCCAGACTCAAAAGGATCAATCTATTTCCAGTAACTTAATTACATCCCAGAATAAAGCTCAATAATATTGAAAGGACTACAGCAGCTTTCAATACTCAATACCAGGCATTCAGAGAAGCAGAAGAATATAACCCTTAATGGAGAGGTCAGTCCATCAAAATTGACCCAGAACTGGCACCAATGTTAAAATTAGCCGACAAGGACATTAAAATATCAGTATAATAACTGTATTCCATATGTTCAAAAAGTTAAATAGAAGCATGGAAGATATAAAAATGACACAAGACAAACTCCTAGAGATGAAAAAATACAACGTATAAGACAAAAAATAAATTATAGGATTAGCAACATATTAGACACTGCAGAAGAAAAGCTTGGTAAATTTTAAGATCTAGTAATAGAAACTATCTAAAATGAACCAAAGAGGGAAAAGTACAGAAAAAAAAAAACTCCAGAACATCAGTAAGCTGTGAAATCATGTCAGGTGGTTTAATATATATGTAATTGGAATCACCAAATGGAAGGGGGCAGAAAAAACATTTAAATAGATAATGGCCAAAATTTTCCAAATTTGATGAACATTATAAACGCATAGATCCGATAAGCTCAGAGAACCTTAAGTAAATTACACCAAAGCACATACTAACCAAATTGGCTAAAACCGTTGACTAAGAGAACATCTTAAAAGCAGTCATACAAAAAAAGACAAAAGGAAAAGACAGACAAAATAAAGAGGAGGGAAGATAAGGGTGACAGCAGATTTCTCAGAAGAAACAATGCAAGTGAGAAGCCATTGGAGCTGCATTTTAAAAGTACTGAAAGAAAAAATGTCCAATCTTGAATTCTGTACTCAGTGAAAATATTTTTCAAAAACAAAGGTGAATAAAGACTTTTTTCAGATTTGAAAAGCAATTCCATCAAGTGACTATATTAAAATTTGCCCCTCTGTTTTTCTACTGATGGACATTTAGGTGGTTTTCGTTGTTGTTGTTTGTTGGACAGCACTGAAATGAGCATCATACACACATTACTTTTTGTTCACATGAGAGTTTTTCTAGAATAGGCATCCAAAGGGAGAATTGTTGGGTAACAAGGGATGTGTATTTTCTGTTTTTGCCAAGGTACATACTAAGTGCCTGGAAAGTGTGAGCATTGGTATTATCAGATTAAAATGTTTGCTTTTCTAATGGGCCTGTTTCTGGATGTTCTATTCTGTTATACTGGTCTGTTTGTCTATCATGGGACTAATATTAGGCAGTTTAAATCATATAATTTCACAGTAGCAATTGCACAAGACCCTCTGAATCAGTTTGCTAGGGCTGCCATTATAAACCCTATTGTAGTAGGGCTGCCATAAAAAACAGAAATTTCTTAACAGCAGACATTTATTTTCTCACAGTTGTGGAGGCTAGAAGTTCAAGATCAAGGTGTTGGCTGGGTTGGCTTTTTTTCTGAGGGTCATGAAGTTAGGATCTGTTCCAGGCCTCTCTTCTTAGCTTGTAGATGGCCTTCTCCCTGTGTCTTTACATCATCTCCTCTCTGTATGTGTCTGTTTGTGGATTTCTCTTATAATATTCATTAATATTGGATTAGCCCCACCCCATCATGACCACAATTTTAACTTAACTTCTGCAAAGACCCTATCTCCAAGTGCAGTTACATTCTGAGGTATTAGGGGTTAGAACTTGAACATAGGAAATTCGAGGGAATGCAATTCAGCCCATAATACCCTCTGTCTTAGTTTTTCATCAAAAGTGAATTTTAGAATCAGTTTCTCAAGTTTCACAAAGAAAAGCCCACCAGGAATGTAAGTGAGAATTGCATTGGATTGATTAGGGGAGAAATGACATATTTGTGACATCATGCCTTCTCTTTCATAAACATGCAGGTCTGTCGTTTGTTCAGGGATTCTTTTATGTCTTTCAGTAAAGTTTAAATTTTACTCCTAATGGCCATGTATTAATTTCTTTCCCCTGGCTTATTACCATAGAACCTCCATACCTAGGGGGTTCACACAGCCTTTTTGAGAAGCTCTTGCACTCAGACTTCTGGCTCACTGCCTCAAACTCTTCACTTCAACAACACCAAAATTCTTGAGGTTTCTCAAACATACCATGTTAAATCACACCTCTATGCTTTTTCATGTTCCCTCTGCCATTCATCTATCTATTACCTATGAAAAGATGAGGTACATTAAAGACTCAGCCTAGACAAAACCTCCTCCAGGAATCCAACGTCAGCCAAGACCACCACCCAACCAATAGAGTTAGGTAGCTTTCTTCTCTGCTCTTCTAGCATGTGACTGCAGTGCCACAGCATTTTCTCAATGTCTCTATAATGCTAGAGACATTTAGAAATGGTGTTGTATCTTATTCAAATTTGGATACCATCCAACAGTAGCACAGTGCCTGGAATATAAGAAGTGATTCCAAATATTGCTAGAATAAGTGGATAAAATAAACCAGAATAGCAATTGGTTAATTTTTTCATAAGTGATATTTCTGTGTTAGAGATTGCTAGCTGGAACCTCCTTCTCAGGATTAGTGGACCTGGGAATGAGAGGGATATGGAAATGGGGAAGTGAACATGGTTTCAGGAAAAATCTCGGTGGACATGGTGAACCCTAAAAACCTGTTTCCACTTCTTAATAGAAAGCAGCTAATGAGTAGCCCCAGCGTTGGTGTCTGCCTTATTTAACATCTCTCGTTCTTGGAAAGCCTTGGATAAAGGCCACCGGGTCTGTCGACTTCTCCATTGCCTCACAGTTTCTTTCAGACTCAAGAGCAGCCTTCGTAACTGTGGTCACGATCTCTGTTGCTGCATTGCTGAGATTACAAACAGTCCCTGAGCAATGACACCATGGGCGTTCCCAGGAGGACCCAGGCCAGATTTCTAGACCCTCTCTTTCCCCAAGCCTCAGAGGATTTTCTCTCCATCCGAATCCTTGGGGGAAGGAAGCACCTCCCTCTTGTCCTCAGGTACTGACTCCGCTTAACAAGAAATATGCAGTGAATTCCCAGGCCTTTTTCTCTGAAATTAGTGAGCTGACTGAGGGTTTCAAAACACCCCCAAGAGGCCACATGGTAAAGGTGACTCTTCAAACATGTTTTAAGTTCCTGGCTTTTGATGGCTTTTATCTCCTCAAAAGTAAGTGAGAGCTTTAGACAGAGCTGTGAGGACTATTCAGTAAGTGTGAGCACATGAGCTGGGGACAGGCTTCTTGCGGAGAGCTTTTCTGTCTCACATCATCCATGCTGCGGCCTTGCTTCCTCTACAGGTGGAGGAATTTGGACGGGACGTTGACCTCCAATAACGTCTCCTAGACATTCTTGTGTAAACCAAATGCTCCAGGCGCTCTCCCCTCGAGTTCAATCTTGCAGGACACTGGACCCTGGAGATTTGCCGTGCTTGCTGTTGGGACAGCGATGCTATGGAGACAGGCTCCCTTTGCCCTGTCCTCTGCATGACTGAGACATCTCCCTTTCTCCCCCCTCGTAAGGCTGTGGGACTCAGGTGTAGCACTCAGACGAGAGTCTTCCAGGAGGGGAAAGCATGTTCTAGAAAATGCACCATCTTTGTGGGGAGCATCTGCTCTCCCCTTGCTTCCCTGCTCCTGTTGGTAACAGTCTTCCTGTTTTCCTTAGGGAACTACCCTTGGCCTGCCCTTTGCAGCAGGCTGTTTTTATGGACATCCTAATCAATCCCCCTTCTCCTACATAGCTCCTCTCAGGTCATGCTTGAAATGCTCCTCATGCAGGTCCCTTCTGGGGATGCTGAAATGCGACTCCACCTGTTCAAAGAACTTCTGCTCCCCCCCCATATGGGGAGGATTTCGTCTCTGTTTGTGGTTTTCACGAGTCAGTGCAAGTATTCTAGGAATGAGTAGCAGCCCGCCCCGTCATTAACTTCTTAGGATAAATTTCCATGATGCCTCTGTTATCTGACATCCTTGGGGGCGTATTGCTTCACATGAGAAAAACTATGAGATCACTGCACCGAATTTTTCTGAAAAAAACCTTGACACATTATAATCTTCTAGGAAACTTTGAAATGGAACATGGTGGAAACAAAGTCCAATCTAGCTTGTTCTTAGGAGTCATGATGGTCCTTCTGCAAATCAGGTCTCTGCTCAGTGTTGTAATGTTATATACCAAAGTTCTGTGGCCCGGAGAGCTTCAGTGGGAATTCTTTTGAATGTTTTCCTTTGCGCTTTTGAAACTTCTTTTACTACCCGGCAGCAATTGGCATTTCTTGCCCATGTGAGCATTTCCCTTCGTAGAGGCTGTTGCCTGCTGCCAGGTAAGCAAAGATGTCTGAGTCACCCTGAAGGCAGAGGTGGTAACAGTGGCGTGAGGGGAGCCGAGGTGGCTCTAGGAAGTTTGAGAGAAAGGGCAGGAGATCCACAAAACATCATCTCTAGCCAGACTAACCTGTTTTCCCAAATGTTAGTTCAATAATTGAACACATGAACGAAGGAGAACACAGCACAGTTTTCTAAGGGGAAACAGATCTTCCTGGAGTTCTCAAGTGTCATTAACACAAATTCCCTTTATGCAAGTTATATAAATTGCGTGTGTTTCCTGGGCTTTGGTCGGCTTCTTAACAGCATCATTCAAATAATGAACATTAAAAAAAAGTGTCAAGAAAACTGTGTAAGCATCATATTGTCAGATTTCTTTGGGAAAATGTATTAAACCAAAATTGTTACTTTGATTATTTCATTGAAAGGGCAGGTTGTTAGGTTTTCAGACATTTTTCCTATAAAAGTTGGTTCACTTTCATCTTCTTGTAAAGGAACTAAACATATCCCAGGAAAAAGAAAGTGCACAATTGTAGGGTGTCTGATATCAGGGATGCTTATTTGACATTATTATAAAGTAAACATTGAGTTCTGGCATGCCAGGTGAGGCCAGTCTTCCTTTCCACCCTCCATGTCCTAGTTTATGTCACTTCTGTCTTTGCTAAGAAACTGATACCCATTATCTCCCTCCCTGCCATTCAGGTTGCTTTTCTTTGATATCAAAGATTCCTCTGTGATTTCCTGTCTTGGCTCTGCTGCTGACAGTGGAGAATGTGGACTCAGCAGCAGGAAAATCTGAAGTCATTAAATATTATAAATTCCCCCTTTGGATGTACGCAGTGATTTTTTGGCAAGTACTGCATTTCCCGTGCCTTTGTAAAAGAAAGGGAAATTAAAAAATAAATGACAAATGTCAAAGTAATTAGGTCATCCAATCACAATCCAAGTGTTTACATTTGCATGATTATGGCAGAAACATGGGAGCATCCAGGTGATGCTTTGAAGTACAGTTGAATAAATGATATGTCATGGTAAAAGTAAATATTTTAAATCACTATTACGTTATCAGATTAATCGCCCTACAACTGGGCAAGATAAACGGAGACGGAAGCATGTAATGTGCATTCATTTGGAATATCTCCAGCAAACTCCACAGTGTTCCATTGGACAGTTGATGAGGCACTCTAGGTTTTGATGAGAATGTACCATCTGTTGCTACATGACCTAAATCCTCTATTGGGGTCAGTCCTCACTGAGCATTAGTGTAGTGACTTAATCATCTGTACAGTCTGCACTGTCCAGGCATTCTTGTATAGACCATATCACAAAGTGGTTCTTCCATTGAAAAAGTAGAAATAAAAACAATAATTAAAATAAATTTCAACTGTACTGTACGTGGCCATGTATATGGAGTGATTTTATGAACAAGTAACTTCAAATTGAGATGACTGATCATGCATGCAGATAGACTGAGTGGGGTTCTTCCTTGGACCACTGACAATGCCTTCAGCCTAGTGTGGATCAGACACTGGGAATTCCAACTCTTGTTTCAGTTTTATCATCATCGCCAGCTTAACATGGACAATGGGCTATTTCACAGTACATTCATATACATTATCTCATTGATTTCTTAACCCAGGTTAGGACTCTTTGTGTTACATTCTTCAATGCCATCTCTATTCCTGGGACTCTTCCCACTTTGTAATTATATATGCACTTTTGAAATTACTTAATTGATGTCTCTTTTCCCCTAGCAGGTGGGAAGCTCCATGCAGGCAGAAATTCGTCTGCATTACAATTAGCATCTGATCATGAGTAGGATCCATGCATGCCCAGGTATTCTGCAGTTCTTTAATTGGAAAACGAGAAATAAGGACATTGATTGAAAGTAACTACATTGCATATGGATAACAGTGTATATACAGAGATTTACTAAACAAGTAACTTAGAGATGATTGCTGAAACATGCATATGGCATGGACTGGGGTTCTTGCTTGGAACTAGGACCCAAGCACAGTTCCTGGTACCCCGTAAAAGGCATTCAATAAATGTCTGTGAGTGAGTGAATGTCAACATTCACAGTAACACAGTGAGTTAGGAGATAGTATTCCAAGTGTGTGTAAAAGGAAACTGAGGCGTCAACAAGATAGGCTCTGTGTTCAGTAATGAAGCTGGAACCAAAGCCAGGTCTGCAGGGCTGCAGAGTTCTGTGTGGTTGACCACCACACTAACTGCCTTTGGCATTCTCCTCTCCTATGACCACATTCTCTTCCTGTTGGGTCCAGAGTCACCACTGCTCATTGCAGGAACTCATCGCCATTCAGCTTACATTAAATCAGTGTTTCTCATGTGCAGCCATATCCCATGGGTACTAGCTGGGAGGATTTTACATGACAGATGGATGAATATTTTTTATTTTTTAGTTATATATTTAATTTGAATTTGGAAAATATAAATGGAGCATTAAATCAGTTTTTTCCCATGGATGTTACTGCCTAGGATGGGAAAAAGTATTTAAATTTTCAAATGAGTCAACTTACAGAAAAACATTAAGTGATTAATATGATAGAGGAGACACATGGACAAGGCACACCTCATAAATTGTGGGAATGTTATGTAAGTTTCACCCGAAGTGGAAAACATTCCCTTTGATCGATTTCTCCCTCTTGTTAAAATTTCGTCTCACCTGCTTAAGACAATGTTGACAGTCTTCTGATGGCAAAGGAGGGACACTTCTTTTTGAGAAGGAAAACCGTTTCGCTGCCTTATCTATCTGACAATAGGAAGGCTTATTTTTCTGTCCCATGGAGAAATCCTAAACTTTCCAGGGGAAGAGTTTGCTTTGAGAGGTTCTATTTGCAAACCAGTCCCAAAGACAAAGCAGCTCTCTGCTCGCTATCTTTCCTGCTTTCTTTACAAAAAGTTCCTGCTGCCCTGGAGTGGGAGGATGAAAGGGAAAGTCTCCTCCTGCAGTTGGAATGGGCTGTTGCTGCTTTGTAGCAGAGATGAGGGCCAGGTCTGGGACAAGACTGGATTCATCAGTGGTTTAAGAGCCAACAACCTTGTCTTAGGTATACTTAAATCTTTCCCCACAAAATACATGCAAAGCATGTATCTTAGTGTTTAAAAATGCTAATTGAATGAGAAATGAATGAATAGTTCTTCTATTTTTCCCTCAAAGTAGCATGCTTTTAGAGTGATAATATGTTCTTTAATAATTTGAGAACAGAGCTGACCTTCATGCCCAGATAGTAGGAGTATGTGTCCTTATACTTTCACACTGGAATATGAAATTTGGGAAATCAAGAGACACAATTGTTCCTCATACGTTAAGCAGGTGCTCAGGAAGTACGTGTGGACTTTTGTCCTGGGTTGAATAGTGTCCCCCCGCAAAGTTCACGTCCACATGGAACCCGTGAATGTGACTGCTGTGGTTTGAATGCTTCTGTCGAAACTTAATCCCCCATGTAACGATACCAAGAAATAGGGTCTTTAGGAGGTAAAGGGAAGTAGATGCCTGTATAAAAGGGCTCGACTGAGGGAGCTCACCCCTTTTTGCCCCTCCTGCCCCTTCCCCCATGTGAGGACACGAGGCTGCATTATCTGTGAGGAATGGACTCTCACCACACACTGGACCTGCCAGCATCTTCACCTTGGACTTCCCAGCAAAGACTACAAGAACCACATTTCTGTTTTTTATACATTGCCCAGTCTCAGATAATTTTTAGAGCAGCACAAACAGACTAACACAATGACCTTGGTTGGAAATAGGGTCATTGCAGATGTGATCAAGTGAAAGACACACACAGGGAAGCCACCGTGTGAAGATGGGGGCGGAGACTGAAGTGACCTCTCCACCAGCCAGGCAACACCAGGGACTGTCAAATGACTGGACTGTGTCGCTTCAAAAATTAATTCTGTGCAAATTTCACATCCATCGGCAAGTTCTCCGTGAGAATTTTCATTATGTTTTCCATTTTGATGATTACTGAAAAAATGATCATAGGCCTTCTTGGAATTATCAGGACAACGACTTTTGTCATGTTATTTCAAGGTCACACTTACATTTGCCTCCACTTCAGTGCCCTGTGGTTTCAAAAAATGTACCAGGTCCTAACAGCAGCATCCTTCCCCGTTTCTCATTGTGTCACGTTGAATTCTTTAACCAGCTATGAGGGCAAACATTTCTCCTAGATCACTGATAGAGCATTTTTATAGACTAAGACTTCACTTTCTTAAGTTACTTAGTGAGCGAAGACTTTGATCTGACAGAATTTAAAAGACCTAGTATTGCAAACGGATGCTTTCTTTAATTGTCCTGGATTAATAGCAGCAGAGGCATACTTAATGTTAAGGTGATACCGCTGCATCAACAAGGCCAAATGAAGTCATGTTTTACCTAAGCAATAAAGGTAGCAGAGGTTAGACAGAAAAGCATGCTGGAGGCCGGGTGCGGTGGCTCAAGCCTGTAATCCCAGCACTTTGGGAGGCCGAGACGGGTGGATCACGAGGTCAGGAGTTCGAGACCATCCTGGCTAACACAGTGAAACCCCGTCTCTACTAAAAAATACAAAAAACTAGCCGGGCGAGGTGGCGGGCACCTGTAGTCCCAGCTACTCGGGAGGCTGAGGCAGGAGAATGGTGTAAACCCGAGAGGCAGAGCTTGCAGTGAGCTGAGGTCTGGCCACTGCACTCCAGCCTGGGCAACAGAGCGAGACTCCGTCTCAAAAAAAAAAAAAAAAGAAAAGAAAAGAAAAGCATGCTGGGTGAACTGAGACCTCCCCTCACACTGGTGATGGAGCCAAGAGGACCTGGGCCTCCGCCGTCAGCCCAACACGCTCCCCTCCCAGGGATGTGTCTGCCGGGTCCTAACCTCATATACTTCATCAGAAGCAATTGCAACAGTCAGTTTGCAGTCAATGTAGCAGGAGATGGCCCACAAGGAAGTTTTCATTCAATGACATATTTTTATTTTTCATGATTGCATTTTGGAATATATTTTAAAATGATTGGCCTGTCAACAGAGTGTATTGGCAGTTAAACATAACTAGGAGAATATGTAAAAAATAAAAAGCGTAAATTAGGACAATGATAATATTGGTGATGCAAACAGTGGTCCACCAAGCTGAACATAAAAACACATTCCAGGCAGTGACAAGTCAACAGAAAGCCACCAACACATCATTTTCTAATCAACTCAGAACTAGCAATTTTGTTTTAGCCAAATAATGCAATCTGTCATATCAAATAAGTATCATTGATTTAAATTCTATTAGTTTTTAAGTTAGGGCCTTTCTTTTGTTCCCCCTGTAAATGCACATTGCTAGTGAATACGGGTTTTATAGCTAGTTTTATATTTGTACATATTTAAGTAACATTATGATGAAAGAATTTGTCAACCATGGGAATTCAGGAGAATCATTTTCCTTTCAAAGGAAATCACTCAAGGGGAGTAGCATTGTAGCCTTTTCTGTGTTTTATTTTCATGTTTTAAAAAATCACATTTTCACATCTGTATGTCATTCTAAAGGTGTCCATTGTGAAAAGTAATTGTCACATACAGAGAAATCGCTCATAACTCCACTACCCACACCATTTTAACACCTCTTTTTTAGGGGATGTCTATAAATATTTAATTTAATTATGCAAAAACGATGTGAAACTCTAAACCTTCTTTTACCATCTGCTCTTAACACTTAGTTGATATCCATGCCAATCATAGGGTGTTAAAATGAGAATTTTCTGTCTCAGAGTTTTAGCTGAGAACAACACAACCAAGCCGAGAACACATTTCCTAAGGTAGAGGAGAGAACAGATCACTGGAGTGACATGATGTGACGTGAAGTGTCTTTTCCCAGCATTATCCTGAGCTGGAACCTGTGTGATCTGAGGCCAGGTCAGGGGCAAAGAGGGTGAGCTGGCTCCTTGAGGGAGAGTTGTCGGCCTGCTGTCTGCCCCACTCTCCTGCCTGGGACAGAGGGGATGCTTCCTGCACATCTGGAGCCAGATGAGTGAGGCTTCCATGGGGCCTGCCCAGAAACTTGACCCCCTCCTCCAGAATCCGGGGTGCAGGAGGCGTGGCTCACACTGGAGAGGCCTTAAGGCCTGAAGCTGCATTAGGTGCCTCTGAAGAGGCGGCACTCGGAAGCTGTGGGCAAAAGTGAATGTGCCTGGAACTTCATCAGTACCCAAAAGGGTTTTAGCTGACCCCAAAAGATGACACTTCCTACCTGTATGTAGATAGACTAAACATACACACACACACCATGAAGTTGATAAAGAAGGAGGGATGGTTAGAGGGGAAAGGAGAGTACTGGGTGGGGGGGTGGTCTGTGAAGGAAGTTCAAGTTTGCCCCTCTCCTCTGAGGTCATAAATAAAAAGTCCGTTGATCCAAGGAACTGCCTGAGATATCAGGTGGAAGTGATGGGCTGAGCACCATCTTAGTAGGCATGCTTAGTAGAATCAGCTCCACAGGGTCAGCCTTTCATGGGTCAGTCTTCTTTGTCAAAAAATAGTATTGAGGGCCGGGCACGGTGACTCAGCCTGTAATCCCAGTACTTTGGGAGGCTGAGGCGGGCGGATCACGAGGTCAGGAGATTGAGGCCATCCTGGCTAACATGGTGAAACCCTGTCTCTACTAAAAATACAAAAAATTAGCCGGGCATGGTGGTGGGTGCCTGTAGTCCCAGCTACTTGGGGGGCTGAGGCCGGAGAATGGCGTGAACCGGGGAGGCGGAGCTTGCAGTGAGCTGAAATCCCGCTACTGCACTGGGCGACAGAGCGAGACTCTGTCTCAAAAAAAAAAAAAAACAAACAAACAAATTGGTATTGAGGCCAGGCAAGGTGGCTCACACTTGTAATCCCAGCACTTTGAGAGGCCAAGGTGAGCAGATCACCTGAGGTCAGGAGTTCGAGACCAGCGTGGCCAACATGTTGAATCCCCATCTCTACTAAAATACAAAAATTAGCCGGGCGTGGTGGTACATGCCTGTAATCCCAGCTACTTGGGAGGCTGAGGCAGGAGAATCTCTCGACCTCAGGAGGCAGAGGTTGCAGTGAGCCAAGGTCGCACCACTGCACTCCAGCCTGGGCGACAGAGTGAGACTCCATCTCAAAAAGAAAAAAAAAAAAAAAAAAAAGGTTTTGAGAAAGCAGTCACCTGAGAAGGCTCTTTTTCTTCTCTAATCAGTTTCCCAAGAAGAAATTATCTTGGGCTCTGGCCACAGGGGGATTTCCTATTAATGAACACAAGCGTATCTAAACAATTTTACTTAAAATTTAAAAGCATAACCTTACCACTGTCAGAGGCATATAAGAAAATTTCAACTTGTTGCTACTTCTAAATTCCCCTTGCCTTCTCATTTTTCTATGAACCTATGTCTATTGCAAGGGCTGTTCTTTTTTTTTCTTATTTCCTGGAAATAGAGAAAGAGAAGTGTCTAGCTGCAAAATACAAAAATGCAGGTTGTTGTTTACCTAATGTTAGTATTCTTCGGATGGATTAATAAGGGGAGCAGTTTTGGAATCTGGCTTGCATAATTTTTCACCTGTTTAAACATTGTGGCTTTGGGAGCTTGGCTCTGCTTGGTGCTGAGTCAGCCAGCATCCTAGGGGTTGATGGGGTGGAGTCCCTGATTCTTTGACACAGGCGAGATTATGTATTTGGAGGTGTTGACATACCGTCAGGCAAATGCTTTAAGCCTTATCAGTAATTTTTAAAGACATGATTAAAAATGGGGGTATAAATAGCATCCAGCACCCCCAAGGCGACAAAGTATTCCATGAAGCGAGTTCTTACTTCTTGCAGGTCTGCGGTTTTGTTCTGTTTTGTCTTTTCCATTAACTAAAAATCAAGGTAGTCTCTGTAGCTCAGAATTGAGCGAAAGGTTGGAATTTAGAAGGTCAGACGCCCTGGGGTGGATAAGTCTGGCCTTTCTGGGTTTGGGAGATGATTCTCTGAATTCTTGCTTAGAACTCTGCTCTCAGATTTCACAAGGGCCTCACGAAGGGGAGATCCATGGGGCTGCCACCAGGAGGAGGGGGCTCTGGGCCTAGGTGAACCCCCTCAAATGGGTGCCCATGAGGCTGCAAGAATCAGCTTTGCAACTTCAAGAAACCTTTGCTAGCACTAACGGACAAAGTGAGGAGGTCGTGTCAGGCTTGTTTGCTTTCCAGGAGTGCACAAAGTCAGTTCCATGTGGTTGAAAGAGAAAACTCGTACATGTACAGTGCAGTGACTGGGTTTGGATTCAGACCCACAGAAGTCTAAATCCTGGCTTCATTGCTCTCACTGTGTGACTCTGGACCGTCAGTTCCCTTATCTGTAGAATGGGAATAGCAACCCCCCTAGGGCTGTCCTACACATCAAATGCAGTGCAGCTGCTAGCACGAAGCATGCCCTTCGCTGTGACAAGCAGCTGCTGAGAGTCATTGCTGCGGACACTAGCTGAAATAAAGAACAGGGTCAAACCCAGCAGGGGACACCACACCTGTTGTGGAATCATTCTAGGACCTGGCACAGGATGTAGGTTTGTTTTGTTTTGTTTTGTTTTGAGATGGAGTCTCACTCTGTCGTCTATTCCGACAGTAGCATTGCCTTCTGTTGGAATGCAGTGGCTCGGCTCACTGCAACCTCTGCCTTCTGGGTTCAAGCAATTCTCCTGCCTCAGCCTCCCAAGTAGCTGGGATTACAGGCATGCACCACCACATCTGGCTAATTTTTGTGTTTTTAGTAGAGATGGGGTTTCACCATGTTGGTCAGGCTGGTCTTGAACCCCTTACCTCAGGTGGTCCACCCACCTCGGCCTCCCAAAGTGCTGGGATTACAGGTGTGAACCCCTGCTCCCGGCCAGGATGTAGGTTTTTTTGATAAGTGCTATACTGTGAAATTGTTTAACATATTGGATTTGGAAGAGAAATTATTCATACAGTAAAATGGATCTAAAATATCTTTTATGAAAAAAAAGCTAAGGAATGCAAAGTCTGCTTCACTTTTTCCTGGAGGGGACTGGTATTTAGCGTTTTGTTGTAAATTAATGATTCTCTTAAGATAAATGTCCACACTGGATGTCACATTTCCAATCATCAGTTGCTAGTGACAGAGGCTTTAGTGTAAAAAGTACCTTCCATAGGGTGGAGGAAAAAAGGCATAATGATGTTAAATAAAGCTGAAAAATGAAAAAAAAATGAACATTCTAAGGAAACAATGAGGAAAAATAATGTTAAGGGATAAAAAGGCTTGTATGGAGGATAAAATACAATGACATAAGTAAACCTTATCCAAGTATCTTAAAGGCCATGGTCTCAGAATCTCATTACTCAAAAAAGGGCATTACTAAAAAATTATTGACAGAAATATCTTAGCCAACCAGTGCAGTTAAAGAAAAAAACCAATTTACTGTATACTGAACACATCCAAACTGTAAATGAGCCATTAGTTAGAATTTGGATTGAACTCAAGATCATTAGGCTTAAATGACCTTGGCAAACTTAAAAAATTACCGTCAACTCTGAACAATTATTAGATGCCTAATTGCACAAGGCAGTCGATTCCTGATTTAAATAGATCCAATTAGGAAACATGCAAAGAGGAGCCACTCATGTGGAACATGAGACCCTCCCCAGGATGGAGTCCCTGGCACCTTGCAGAAAGAGCCGGGGCAGTAGGGCAGGGCGGAGGCATCAGAAGTTGGGAGCAAGTTCGGAGGACCAGCTAGGAAGCTGACTGTGGGTGTCTCTGGAGTCTGTCTCCCTTTGCTTATTCTAAATTATTTTGGAATTCTGGGCTTTCCTCTCTTTATGTTTTGTTTATTTATTTAAAAGAACAAAGGAAAAACGGAGCTAGCGATGTCAAGTAGAAGTCCATTCTTTCTCCGGATGACAAATTGCCTTCACTTTCCTCCTCTCCTAGCAACATAACCCCATGACCGTTTCTTTTTGATTTCCTTAGGAAAACAATCTTTTACTTTTTATATTTCAGGGTTTTTTTCAAGACAGAGTCTTGCTCTGTCATCCAGGCTGGAGTGTAGTGGCGCCATCTCAGCTCACTGCAGCCTCCGCTTCCCAGGTACAAGTGATTCCTGTGCCTCAGCCTCCTGAGTGGCTGGGATTACAGGCACCTGCCACCACGCCCAGCTAATTTTTGTAGTTTTAGTAGAATTGGGGTTTCACCAGGTTGCCCAAGCTGGTCTCAAACTCCACCAGTGATCCAACCGTCTTGGCCTCCCAAAATACTGGGATTATAGGCGTGAGCCACCATGCCTGTCCGGAAACAATCTTTAGCTTGCTAGAATTTAGTTCTGTTTTAGACCCTATATGAAGCCCCTCTTGTGATAATCCTAATGTTCTCATTATGTATTTCTCATTAAACAGGCATATCCTGTGCTTTGGCTTGAATGTTTGTCACCTCCCAAACTTATATTTGAAAATATTAATTGAAAACAAGCTTGTAGATCATGCTGGTCCCCTCAACCATCCTTTGGCATTGAGAGTACTGACAATATCATTCCCATTTCCTCCACCCCCAGCACAGCAGGCATCATGGCAGTGACCAAATGCTGGCTCAAGGCCACTGGACTAGTGTGTCAGGGTGAGGACTTGGGTGAGGCCAGGTCCCTGGATTCTACCACCTGTATTTCTTCTCCTCTGACCCATCCCATCTTCTCCAGGATACCAAGGGATTTGTGTTATTGCTTTAATTGCTTAAAAAAACCCTGGACGGCTGCAACATGTATAGGCCCCCATTAGTTCATTCTTAAAACAAAAATAGCCTTTAGAAATGCAATATAGTTGGCCTTTTAATCACTCACAAGATAAATGCATTTTGACGCAAGTAAAGCAATTTATTTATGCATCATTGAAAATTTAGATTAGAGCAGTAGATTTCAAACTTCATTAGCAGCAGAACTTTTGTACACACCTAAATACATGGATAAAGGAATAAACAAATTAGATAGACAGATGAAAATGGTCTGTATTGAGAAAAGGGGAGGGGCTGGATCCATACTTCAACCTATCTGTTTGGTTCTCCACTCTTTCACCCTGGTAGAGAAGCCACTGGCCTGGCCGTAGTTGGATTTTCCCACCAGGGTTATATAAGGCTGAAACCAAGCTCGACAGTTGCAGCAATGCACACATGGTGAAATGGTGAGGTCTGTAACACACACACATGCACACAGACACACGCATGCGTGCACACACGCACACATCTTGATATTTATAGGTCTTGAATATCAAAGGTTGCTATGAATTTAGCAATGCTCTTAAATGAGTTGATATAAAACGTTAGTGCCAATTCCTTTTCAGCAGTGTTCAATCTTGTCCTACTTGTATAGAGATAGCCAAAATTAGGCACTAAAATCACGTCCATGTGCTTTCCCTCTTCCTGCCTGTGTTTGGAATTCCCACATGCGTCATCTCTGCGCCTTCTAGAACTAAGACCCCCGTGTGGAGTACTTGACTATCCACCCATTTGAGGGTAGCTTTATTCAGAGGCCAACACAGAGAGTTAGAGGACAGTTCAAGAAGCCCCTCAGTGTGACTACAATGCCTGCAGAAGTCGTTTCTCCTGCAACCCTTGTGGTTTAATTAAAAGAGAGCAGTAAAGTTGCCGGTGCAGCATTAGGAACATAGTATAAAGTCAATGCAGAGAGTGAACTTACTGTATTGTTGCTGGGTTTTTGGAAGAGGTTGAAGCTAAACATGAAGTGAGTTTCTCATCAGGGAGGAAACTTGACAAAAGAAAATTCCTAGTTAATTGCTTGCTATTTGCACTCTCTCTTAATGTCTTGCAACTGAGCTTTTGTTTTGTATGTCTTTGTGAACTTCTGATGATAAATATCTCCATTAGAATATACTGTATTCTCCTACAGACAAATTATGGAGAAGTTGTTCTAAATCTTATACAGCCCACAGATCCCTTTGAGGTTAGCCATTTGGGAGCCTTCTGCATGGTAATAGGTGCAGTTGGATTGAAAAATAACTACTGTCAAAAGTGTATGTGAGGTCATAACTTGTTGATCTCCAAGTCCTGTGAGGACACATTTACATGACAGTCAAGCCTTGGTGCACAAGACTGTTAGTATGCAGGAGGGTAATCGGTGCTTACAATGACTATGAGACTCCTTGAAGAAGGATGCAGCTCAGAGTGTCCCCTGGGGGTCTGCTGCAGACAAATCAGGAACCGTTGCTCCAGGAAACAGAAATTCTAGAATGTCTGGTTTCAGAGTGAATTTTCCATTAAGAGAGAGAATTTAATCTTCTGATGTCACCATACCCATTTATTCATCATCATAACAATATGACCAAACAGTAAAGATCACTGCAAATCTCTTCCATTAGATAGATATGATACAGTTAAAATATGTTACCGTTAAAAATGGCAGTTACACAGTAGGTAGGCCAGATGGGAAGCTTGGGAAAGCTGATGCATGTTAAGCCTACGGCAGTTTACTGAGAACAAAAGGTGCACATCATTATTCTAAAAGTGGACATAATTTTGTTTCTTGCTTTGAACTTCCGTAGGGGCTGTAGCTGGGATGTTGACTCCGGCTTCTATGAAGTGTTTTGGAGAAAAGTTAACCACATAGGAACACGGTGCCTGTATCTGATGATCTGAAGCAATTTTGGTACAGAGCTTAAAAAAGAGGGGGGGTAGGCAACCAAAACCTCCGCTGGGCTTTGTCAGGAGCCTCATCAGCCATGTATAGGGTTGGCATCCACAGAGAGAACCTCAATACAGGCACCCCGGGGGCCAACTGAGGGGGGCTCCTCCTGCTCTGGATGTGCAGCTGGAGAGGACCTTGTGTTCATTCATTCCATTCATTCAGCAGTCATCTGGGGATACAGCAGTGAACACATCCAGCTTCCTGCCCTCATGCCACCTAAGTTCTCGTGATGTGGGAGGGGGTGCGGACATACAGCAAGCAAACAAACAAGTTAGCGTGGATTCCACATCATGCTGTGTGTAGACTTCACATGGCGTCATGTGTAGACCCCACATGGCGTTGTGTGTAGACTCCACATGGTATTGTGTGTAGACTCTATATGGTGTTCTGTGTAGACCCCACATGGTGGTGTGTGTATACCCCATATAGTGTTGTGTGTAGACTCCACGTGGTGTTGTGTGTAGATTCCACATGGTGTTGTGTGTAGACCCCACACAGTGTTGTATGTAGTGCGTAGACCCACATGGTGTTGTAAGTAGACTCTACATGATGTTGTGTGTAGACTCCACCTGGTGTGATGTGTATACCTGACACAGTGTTGTGTGTGGACCCCTCATGGTGTGGTATGTAGTGTGTGCACTCCACATGGCATTGGTGCATGGAGAAAGGAAGCAGAGCAAGGAGAAGGTGACTTGGCACAGGCTGGTCCAAGGCACCTCCTGAGAAGGTGGCATTTGAGGAGAGATTGGTGGGGAGTAAAGGCGTAAGCCATGCAGTTCTGCGAGAGAGGGGAGTTTCAGGAAGGAGCTGTGCCATGTGCAAAGGCCCTGAGCTGGGAGCTAGGGGGTCAGCAGGATGGAGCAGAGTGAGGGGAGTGGAGGGAGGTGAGTTAGAACGTGGGGTCAGAGGGGTCTCCGGGCCATGGTAAGGAGCTTTCTGAGTGACATGGGGAGCCAGGAGAAGCTTTTACATAGGACACGATCTGACCTTTGTTGCAATAACACCACTTGGGCTCGAGGGGTGCACGTGCTGTGTCCATGACACCCACACAGTGAGACTTTCGCTCTGTCTGGGAGGGAGTTCAGACCATCCCTTTATAGAGTCATAGACATACCTCCAGCAACTCCTACATCCCCCTTTCCCAGCTCAGAATCCATCCACGGGACTGCTGCCCTGAGGCCAGGACATGGAACAAGGGCCACCTCTCCTGCTGGCAGTGTGTGCGTGAGCGAATTAAACCCAGGCTCAGCCAACATGCCCACCTCTGGCTCTTAACTCCCTCCCTCCTTCCTCTTTCCCCATACCATGAGAAAATACAGCATAGGGTTTAAGAGGATGAGCCCAGGAGCCATGCTGCTTGAGTTTAAATCCCAACTCCACCAACACTAGCCTGGCAAGTTACTTCATCTCTCACTGACACAGTCTCCTCATCCATGCGAGGGGTTTGATGCTATTTGCACTTCCCTCACAGGATTGTTAGGAGTTCAATGTGTCATTGCATGCCCAGCATGGAGAAGAGTACCTGGCTTACAAGAGTGCCACAGGAGTGAGTGCCACAGGAGTGAGTGCCACAGGAGTGAGTGCCACAGGAGTGAGCACTACGTGAGTGAGTGCCACATGAGTGAGTGCCACAGGAATGAGTGCCACACGAGCGAGTGACATACGAGTGAGTGCCACAGGAATGAGTGCCACATGAGCGAGTGCCATCTGGGTCTCAGTCCCTGCCTTTGTTGTTAATGTCAGCATCTGTCCCACAGGAATGGCCTTGCTTGGGTCTCCCTGCAATGCTGCAGCCATCTCTGTGGCCCAGGGTGAGGAACTGGCCATCTCTCTGGGTCTAGAGTGAGGAGCCAGCCTTCTCTGTGGGGCCCAGACCCTGCCCAGCTCCTGCAGCCACTTCCCTGGGAGCCCTGCTTGGGGCCATGGGCTGCTGCCAGGCCTCCATCACCTTGAAGCAGACCTTGGAGAAAGCACTGAGCCAGTCCAGCCCTGCTTCTTGGGTGTCTGACTGCCCCTGGGGAGCCCTGTGGCAACGCCCTCCTGGCTGGGTACCTGGCACCACCTACCAGGTGTCAGGTACTCCAGGAGTCAGCCACTCCAGACCCCGAGCCTCGTGCCCTCCTGCACCAGCTTGACTTTTGTGATTGTTGTATTGTTTTGACCAGGACAGCGCCCCAAGGCCCCTCCCTGGACTGGTCCAGATGGGGACCCGAGTGTCCCCACACCTTTTCAGCACACCCCAAATGCCACTTTGTTTTCCTCCATGCTGAAAGCTGGCATGCCTCCTTTTCCTGAGTTTCAAGATACCTGATGAAGCCCTTAGAAAATTTGGTTATTGAATGGCGTATCTACTTAGGTGTTACCTTTTTGACCACCTGTGAAATACTTTTACCTGATAATGGCTAGTTTAAATTCTGCACCTTAAACAGTGGACTCTGGGCTCACCATGCACCCCACGCCCCAGCTGTCTCCCTCACCCTCAAATCTCCTAGCTCCTCTCAGGGCCTCCTGTTCTCCCAGCCATTCGTGTTCCCTCCTCCCTCCCAGCACATCTCAGCGCCCCCGCCTCCATCAACCCCAGGCCCTGCCTGTATGAGAAATATCTGTTTAAAAAACAGCTTTATTGAGTTGGTTTTAAAATTGATATACAAACCTGCACTTATTTAATGTACACAGTTTGAGGAGTTTGATACGTTCATACTCACTGAGACCGTCACCACAATCAAGATAAATGTACCTATTGCCTCCACAGATTTCTTTGTGTCTCCCCATTTTTTACTGTGTTAAGAGCACTAACCATGTAATCTATTCGCTTAACACATTTTTAAGTGCACAAAGGAGATATAACCTTAAACCAGGGGGCTTACATCTTGGCTTGCGTCCCGTAGGATGGAATTACCTTATGCCAAAGGCTACTGTAAAACTGTACCATGAGAAGCGGACACAGTTGGCTTTCAGAAGAAGAGCTTCCGCAAGCTTTCAGAGCATTGGGGTGCTTCACATTCCAGAGGAAATTTCACAAAAGGACTCATTAGACCATGCACCACTGTGTCATTTTAACAGGCCTTTGTAAAATAACTTTCGCTCTGAGTTTTGAAGCAGCAAATGACTTTTAATCACATTGGAGAATTATGAAACAATCAAAATTGGTGCCTGAGCCATTTAAGCATCCATTGGCACAGTGGTATTTACTAAGCATCTCTGGGCTGGCAGGCAGTGGGAAGTGCAAGGGACAAAGTGTTGTTCCTGTGCTGTCAAGGGACTCACAGTTTCCTAGGGAGAGACCCAGGTAGACAAGGAAGCAAGGCTTTAACTGGAGTGTCAACAAAATGCTATGAGGGCCCAGAGGACGGGTGAGTGCTGGAGTTTGGCTTGGACGGGGGGAGGGTTTACTTCAGGGAAAGGAGTGGGGTGGGGTGAAGTGGGGGTGAGACTGGTGTTACAAGCTGCCGTCATGGCCTTCCTTCAAGGGCTGCAGAAACAGCCATAGAGAGTGGACGGTGAACTCTGGATATACAGCTGAAATTTGCCACATATCTGCTTTGTCCTTGAGTTTGTTCAGAAGAGCAGGGTTTTGGCTGGGCACAGTGGCTCACTCCTGTAATCCCAGCAGTTTGGGATGCTGAAGTGGGCAGATCACTTGAGGTCAGGAGTTCAAGACCAGCCTGGTCAACACGGTGAAACCCCATCTCTACCAAAAATACACAAATTAGCCAGGTGTGGTGGTGCACACCTGTAATCCCAGCTACTCAAGAGGCTGAGGCAGGAAAATCACTTGAACTCAGGAGGCGGGAGTTGCAGTGAGCCAAGATCATGTGACTGCAGTCCATCCTGGGCAACAGAGCGAGACTCTATCTCAAAAAAAAAAAAAAAAAAAGAGCCAGAGCCAGGTTTTAAGGGCTTGTTAGTCTGAGGTACAGGGAATACTTCCGACTGTCAGAAAACTCCGCAAATTATATGTAGTTTTCACGCATGTACATTTTCCTGGAGACTCCATACTTGCCTTCAGTTTTTCAGGAGCGTGTGTCCCTAAAAGCGCATAACTATTGTATCTGTGCCAGGCTGCTCCCCTCTGCCTGGGAAGCCGTCTGTGGCGGTGCTGGTTGTCCCTGGACTGCTACCCAGAGACCTGGGCCTTCTTGTGTGACCTCGGGAATGTTAAATCCCCATGCGCCATTTTGTCCAAACAGCGCCCGTTCTAGGCACCTAGAAAATGCTGGTTGAAATGAACTGAATGCTTATCTAAGTTGTATTTTCATTTCTTCAACATACCCTGTATGGCCAGTAAGAGCATCTTTACCCAACTCAGTAACTGCCCCACTGGCATACACGAGAAGGCGGGAGGCCTCCATGTGAAACCGGAGGAAGTCTCCGTGTTCCGGGTTAAGGTGCACCTCCCAGCTCAACTAGAAAATGAACTTTTCTGGTAGTCTTTGGGGAGTGACTGGTTCCCTCACACCTTGCCAGTAACGGAGAGCTGGAAAAGACTCATTGGAATAGAAGCTTCCAGAAGACATGAGCAAAGTTCCTGAAAAGGCAGTAAAAGAGAAAGAAACAAAGAAATGAGCATTGTTGATTATCAGGAAATTATTCTTGACATTTCACATAGCATAGAAAAAGAGGACCATGCACAATAAATTAAAACTTTCATTCCAGCTGTGCGTCTTTGGGCGAGTTCGTTAAATCTCCTTTTGGCCCCAACTTTCCCATCTTTGAGGGGTCAAGTCTCACATGGCTATGGTGAAAATCAAATGAGGTGAAGGATGTTGAAAGAACTTAGTAAAAGATCCAGTCTACACAAATTGAAGCTTCCATGGCCATCATTAACACTGACCATCTTTGACAACTTTGCTGCAACCTCTCTTGAAATCACTTGAAATGACAGTACTGCCTTCATATCACCCACCGGCCACCAGGTGGACTCAGCTGCCCTGGCTTGGTGGCTGCATATCCAATTTCTCACTGCTTCCCAAGTGTCCTTCCCTCTCTAAGCCGCACCTTCAGAAGGGGAGAACACCTTTCCTGTCGAGGAAGACTGTTCCTCAGTCAGGTGGTCAGATGCAGTCGCCTCGCCCTGTAACCTCTCTCCTCCCCTGCGTTTCAGGGCTCACTCATGGAGCTCATGGAGGTGGGCAGATAGCAGGTTGGGTAGAGTTGGGGGTCAAGAGCTTTCCTCCTTCCCTGGGGCTTTGGCACAACTTCTCCTGTTCACCCCTTTCATGGAAGAGACGTTTCCCCTGAAGTTCTGCCCTTGAGTCTCCTGTCTCTTAACTCATGGTCTCCTGAGCAATCTCATCTACTCTGTGACTCCAGCTCTTGCCCCCTAGGACACTCTAAATGCCACCTCCTAATGTGTCTAGGGCTCCGAGGGAGTGCACGGCACACAGCGGCCTCTCAGCAAATACCCCTGAAATGAATGCACCCTGGGCTTCGCATGCCTCCTTCCTGTCCCTGCGCAAACTGCGCTCCTCTGTGAGCTCCCTCAGATCCTTCCTCCCTTCCTCACCCTCCCTTACTCCATGTCTCCCATCCTTGCCAAGCCTGGTACTGTGGGCCGTCACTCCATCCTCTTTTGTGTTTCTCCCTTCAGTTTCTTTTTCCTCTGGTGACTTCTCAGCACCGATACTCTGCTCATACATTCCTGGGGCCCCTGCTCTCAGGCCGATCAGCACTTCTGGTAGACACAGCCCATCTGGTCTCCATTCCCAATAGGGCCAACTGTGGCTGCTCAGTATCTCCCATACCCTGTTCATCTCTCTCCTCCAAACGACCTCACCTCCTCCTGGCCTCCTTCTTAATAAGTTAATAAAATTTCTCTCGTCACTCTTCCCTTCTTCCTTTGGGTACAGAGAGTGCATCTTCTTCTTCACTCAGGTGAGTCCCTCTGCCTCTGAATTCCATCCAATAGATCCAGGCTCTGGGGCCTCCGGTCATCCCCTCCTCCCTGTGTCTGTTGCTTCTTCTCTCACCGCCTCCTTCTCTTCAGCCTGTCCACCTGCTCTGTGGTTTCAGATATTTGCACACACACCACAGCCAAAGGCACACACCTTTCTGGGACCCTGTTTAGTGTCAGAATACTGCCTTATCTCTTTGTGCTGCTTTCCATTGATTCAATGCACGTAAAGTGTTTAGATGATAGATACTAGTGAGCGACCATCATCGTTATCACTATGGTCGTCATCATTGTAATTTTTGTAGCAAACATTCTTAAATATTTGTCCAAGTTCACCACCTCCATTTCCTCCTCTTCCAAAAGCTCCTGAAATCTCAGAAGCCACAGCCTGGCTTTGATTCTGCCGCACCCTGAAAGTATTCTGACTAAGATCATCACTGGCACCAAATCTAAAGGAGGATTTTGGCCCTCGTCATACTCTACCTCCCCATCAGCTTCAGATCCAGTTGGAGCCTCTCTCTTCTTTCCCGGAAATGCTCTCCAGCTTCCTCAGATTGGGCAGCCCCTACCCTGCAGCTGACCCCACCCCCAAGCACAGCTGAGGCTCCTCCTTATCTCTCTGACCTTGAAAGTCACAGTAATCCTTGGTCTTCATGGTAATCATCAGGGTTCAGTCCTCTGAGCCTCTCTCTTTTCTGTCCTCACCCACCCCTAGGGGACCTCATGCTGTTTCCTGGCTTTAGGTATCATCTATATCCTGACCACCAGCAAATATACTTGCTGGCCCTGGCCTTCCCCTTGAATTCCAGACTGGTGCACCTGAGCTTCTCCTTGACATCTGTTGCTTTCGGACATTCAGTGGGCATCTGAAGCTCACCATGTTTGAATTAGAGCTTCCGATGTTTCCACCAAACCTATTCAAATCTGTCTCCAATTTCAGTGAATACTTCCAATTGCTTAAGATTGGAGTGAACGTTCATTCCTGTCTACTTCTTACACCCTACATGAAGCTCCCTAGCAGATCATGTTGGCTTGAGAATCAGGTCACATTCTCCCCCCATACTAACCCACCCTGCTCCAAGCCCCCATCAGCTTCTCCCAGCTTCCCACAATAGCCTTTTAATGATCCTCCTGCAGATCTGGCTCCCCTGCCCTCTCCCCTGTTCATTGCTATAGCCTTCTGTCAACATCAGTAAAATTAATATCAGTTTTGTCAGTTAAGTCAGCAACAGGGATCCTGTTACAATCAGATCATGTCACTCCTCTGAGCAAAATTCCCCACTGGCCACCAACTCACTCCATCCAGGCCAAAGTCCTCATGACGTGTGAGGCTGTGAGTGGCCCCGTCATTCTGACTCATTTCTTACTTTTCTTCCCTATTCCTTCTGTTCAAGCCACACTGCCCTGTGCACTATGCCCTGAACACGTGACACACCCCTGCTTTGTGTCTGTGCACATTCTGTTCCTTCTGTTCCCGAAGGCATTTGCATGGCTTCCTCCCTGACTTCCTTTGAGCCTTCACTCCACCTTCTTAGTGCATCCTTCTCTGGCCAGGGACACTACCATTTCACCCCCTTCCCATCACTACATAGCCACTTCTCTTCTTTCCTTTAAATATCCTTTTACTACCACTTAATAACTAACATTCTACATGTTTTATTATTTATCTTGTATATTGTTGGTCTCCCCAATGTCTTACTAGAATAGAAGCTTCATGATGCAAGGGTTTTTTTTTTTGACAGCTTTCCCACCCCAGAAATAGAAACAGAGCCCAACCCATAGTTGGCACTCAATAAATAGCTATACAATCAATAAGTGAAGATTCTTTTTAAAACCTTTGTCATGTGTCCATCTTCTGCTCCATAGCTATTGGTGTCCCCTTATCTCATTGATATTTTCTTCAGGGTATTTTATCCATGCCCAGGGCTTCACCTGGAATGGCACCATGTGATGGAGAGCAATATTGTTCCACAGCTTTTATTTCTTCCTGAAACCACACCCTTCTCAATACAACTTTGAAGCAGAAGCAGAATATACATTCTCCAGCCAACTGAAGATGGACTCAGCTAGGTGATTTGCTTTGGGAGTCTTAATAAACATGTGGAGGCTGAGTCCAGCCAAGCTTAGCAGCAATGAGCAGAGCCCCCACACCTGACCATCTCACATGCTTCTGAGTTTGGGGAGGTAGTTTGTTATGCAGCAGTAGCTGACTGATACATATTTTAGTAACTCCCAAGTTCAATCTGAGTCTAAGTCTCTATCCTGAGTTCAAGGTACAAGTTCCACTTTTTAACTGCTTCCTGGACATGGCCCCTGAATATCTTGCAGGGATTTAGCAGCTGTCTTTCTCATCTTCCACCCCATTCCCAGCCAGCTCTGAATTAGCCAGGACACTTTAAATTATCAGGCAATTAATTAGCTCATTAAACTGGAAAGCCCCGTGGCAGGAAGGACTTTGGGTCAGCAAATCCAGTGGCTCCGTGCTGCCATCAAGGATCCAATTTGTCCCTGTCTGGCTGCTTGGCCTTCTATTGTGTTGGTTGCATTCCAAGGCTGACTGCCTTCTTGGCCTTAGGATGGCTGCCATTGCAGCCTGGGCTTCTTTAAACACACACAATAGCCGGGAGGAGGCCTTCCCACGGTTCTCAAACTCAAATCTAGAGCTTTATGCTGGTTGGATCACCTTTGAAGTGAGCAGTGTGGCCAGGGGAATATCACTTTCTGAATGGCTCAGAACTGTGCTATTTGAACCACATCAGGTGGATGGGGTCTGGCTGCTTGACGTGAACCTGTGGTGGGATGGGGACCTATAGAACTGACATGGAGTCCATTGCCCCAAAGAACTCAGTTACTGAACAGTGGGAGAGGAAGAAAGGATGTTGAGGAGACCCTGGCATCTGCCACATGTGCCTTCTGTATTTCCAATATTTATGTGCTGTCTACCAGTTGTTTGGATTGGTGTTTCCCTAGCTCCAGGTCACTCTCTTGGTCACCAGGCCTAGCACTCTCTAGATACTCTCACATCTTTTTCTTTCTCTCTCCATTCTCACTGCCACTGCCTGTATCAGTCCCCCATGTCTCAATTACAATGAATAGCTTATTGCAAAATGCTAATATGACATTATAGGAAAGTCAAGCAATACTGCTAAGTAAAAAGGAAAAGTGTGAGTATCACCCACACTACCCACATCACAATTCACATTTTGATATCTGTCCATTGGAATTATATTCTTCGAAGATTTTAATCGAACATGTGACTGGGTTCAGAAGAGCAGCCTGGTCCGGACTGTGCACAGAGTTAGGTGATTCCTCACTTTCCAGAGCCCTGTCTGGGTTTTGGGCTGGCAAATCCATGCCTGTGCTTGTGGGTATTTGGGGAACATTGAAGCCAATGCACAGCCATGTTTGTTGTTGTTGTTGTTGTTGTTGTTTAATTTAAAGGAGGCCCAGGAGCTCCATAGGAAATGCTGAAGCTTGACCCCAGAGATGTAGAGGTGTGTCTGACCTGGAAGAGTTGGGGGGAAGGGGAAGGAAGCCAAACTGCAGAGGGACAGAGTGATTCCTGAGAGAAAAATCACACGAGTGAGGGGGCTGGTGGGGGGAGGTGTGAGGAAGCAGGGACATTTCAGGTACAGTGTGGGGGTCCACGGGAACCTTCTCTGACCCGGTTTTCATTTTCCTTGAGGAAACAACTTCATGTCCTGAAAATGCAAAACTGAAAGAGTTATTTTGGTACGGTCCCCAACTCCCAACCCCTTCTCCCAGAGGAGATCAATGGAGGAAAGAAATCAAACAAAAACACGTAACGATGAAAGCATTATCTTACCGGATAGAGAGAAAGATGAGAACCCAAGGTCGCCAGCAGCCACTGAGATGCCACCACTTGATGGTGGCAGCAGAGGGTGGCAGAGGTACTAGTATTATCATGAGCACTAGTGGGCAGATGGGGAGAAGGTCGGAAGTGCTGCAGATGGGCAGCCGTCAAAGGTGGCTTCTCCAGCTCTAGGGTGGACAGCTCTCTTCACCTGTGTCACCTCAAGTGGGAAGATAGTCCAGAGCGTCCAGCGATAAACAGCTAACATGAGCATTTCTTTCCTTCCTTCCTTCCTTCCTTCCTTCCTTCCTTCCTTCCTTCCTTCCTTCCTTCCTTCCTTCCTTCCTTCCTTCCTTCCTTCCTCTCTTTCTCTCTGTGCCTCTCTCTCTCTCTCTCTTTCTTTCGAGATGAAACCTCACTCTGTTGCCCAGGCTCTACTGCAGTGGCATGACCTTGGCTTACTGCAGCCTCTGCCTCCCAAGTTCAAGTGATTCTCCTCCCTCAGCCTCCGGAGTAGCTGGGATTACAGGCACGCGCCACCACACCTGGCTAATTTTTATACTTTTAGTAGAGATGGGTTTCACCATGTTGGTCAGGCTGGTCTTGAACTCCTGACCTCAGGTGATCCATCCACCTCGGCCTCCCAAAGTGCTGGGATTACAGGCATGAGCCACCATGTCTGGCCCTAACATGAGCATTTCTAACAAACAAAACAAAGATAGTCAACCTCCCAAATTCATACTCAATATACTGTCACACAAATTGAATCTTTTCAATGTAAAAGTGTTGAGGATATTTTATAGTCAATTTAAAATTTGAATAGACAAGTTAGTGACCACGTGGTTCATATAATTTCATACTTTTCGGTCCTTTACCATTGTAAAGAGCCGTGACCCTTTATGCCAGCTCCACGCTGGTGATATATAGCACTCAATGAAACCAACACCTTATTGAACCATCAAATATGTCAAAAGGAAATTTAGAACAAGTGGCAGGAAAAGCTTCATAGCAGGAAAATCTTATGGGAACATAAAATTATTTCCCAAGGAAGTTGTTAAAAATCCATTATGTGAGCCATTTATAAACGTGTTATTTATCAACATCTTGCAAAAAAAAAAAAAAAGTGAGACAGCACGTTACCAGCAAAATTCCTATACTGGCAAGCTAGACCACATGCCTTAATAACACCTTTTTTCAAGTCCACTGATGATTTAATTTATAGCATTTCTTTTTTTCACGTGATGGAGAATGTTATATTCTTGCAATATGATATGTAATACCAAAATGAAACAGTTGCTTCCTGAGAATGAATATGGAAAGATATTTTTTGTTGTCCCTCATAGCTCTCAATTCATAAATCAGTGCAAAATACATGTGAAAAACCTGTGTTACTTCAAATAAATGTAATTTTAATAGTTAGATTAGTTATGCGAATATGTCCTTAGATGATACAAAATTGATTTATTGCTGATTAACATGATGTATTAATATTAACGTGGTTATTAGTACATATTAATTTAAAAAGACCCAAGGGAAGGTTGGTTGGGAAGGAAGGCATCATAGGGAAAGCCTCTGGTTGGGCAGGACAATGGAGAAGGATGAGGTGGAAGAAATGGTGAGCAGAGGGCGAGTACAGTCTAGGATTGGGAGGGAGTGGGTTTAGGGCATTTCATGTAAGAAAGATTTGTATTCAAGGCTGAATCAAGATGGTACCACTGAAGACCACTGGCAGAGATCTTTTAAAAATCTAAAAGATGACTGGATGCAGTGGTTCATGCCTGTAATCCCAGCACTTTGAGAGGCCAAGGTGGGTGGATCATGAGGTCAGGGGCTCAAGACCAGCCTAGCCAAAATAGTGAAATCTTGTCTCTACTAAAAAATACAAAAATTAGCCAGGCATCGTGGTGGGCACCTGTAATTCCAGCTACTCGGGAGGCTGAGGCAGAGAATTACTTGAACCCAGGAGGTGGAGGTAGCAGTGAGCCGAGATCACGCCACTGCTCTCCAGCCTGGGCAACAGAGCGAGATTCCATCTTAAAAAAAAAAAAAATCTACAATATGATTTTTAACATGAGATCCCACCATAAAGAAGAAATTAATAGGAAAAAAATTCATTCATATGAGCCACCCTGATCTGTGCTTCAAGGATATCTCTCTATGTGCCTAAGGCCTAAATGACGCAATGCACTTTTCGACATCAAAGTCTAAGAAAAAAAATAGTGTGTGGAGCCCACAAGATATCAACTACCAAGTTTCTAATTTACAGAGCAGCCTGAAGGGATCAGAGAACATTCTGTAACCATGTCTGAAGTGACCACTGTAAAGTTCTTCGAGCTATGGAAAATATTGAAGTCAAATATTTACAGTACTGAAGGGCCCACATGCAATGGAAAATAACCCCCAAATTAAGAACATCTGGGGGAAAAGTCTAACGAGAGCCAAGTAATGAAAGCAGCAATAAAGATGCAGAATGCATTTGTGGAAGGCTCATGAAGAAGGGAACCTTTTTTTCTTTTTCTTTTTTGTTCTCTTTTTTAGGTAATGAGGCTACCTGCCTGTGGTGAGCTTAAGGGAAGTGATTTGATTCTGTCTGACTGAGTTTACAAGCTGCCAAATGAAAAAAACTGCTACTACCCATTTCATGAATTAAAATAATTACTGATGTATAGAACTTGTAGACGATCTTAGATGTTAAAACGCTGGAGAGGTAAAACATATGCATATATAATTATCTAGGATCAATCAATTGAGGAATGTTTTATCTGGGTTATAGAAAAACAAGAAAGGGAGACCATTTAAAGAGAAGAAGAAAAATATTGACTTTGTTGTCGTCAAGTCCTGGATCCATGTGTTACTTGTCATTATTTTAGGCCAGTTGCCTAAACCTCTCCCAGCCTCAGTTTGCACATCTTTAAAATGGGACTCTGATAAAGATTCATTGATAGAATTGCCGGGTGTGGTGGCTCACGCCTGTAATCCCAGCACTTTGGGAGGTCGAGGCAGGTAGATCACTTGAGGCCAGGGGTTTGAGACCAGCCTGGTCAGCATGGTGAAATCTCATCTCTACTAATATACAAAAATCAGCCAGGCTTGGTGGACCATGCCTGTAATCCCAGCTACTCTGGAGGCTGAGGCACAAGAATCGCTTGAACTTGGGAGGTGGAGGTTTCAGTGAGCAGAGATTGCACCACTGCCCCCCTCCAGCCTGGGCGACAGAGCAAGACTCTGTGTGGAAAAAAAAAAAAAAAGATTCGTTGACAGAATGCAGATGAGGCACACAGCCTTACACCTGCCTATAGAAAGTGCAGACCACCTGGTGTTTGCCATTCTATGATTGTCGTTGTATTGTTGTTATTGTTGTAAGTATTGTTATTACATTTTTACTTAGGGAATCAAGGTGTCAGAAGGAGGTTACGATTCTATCAAACAATAGCGTCCTAATGAAAAGCACTTATAAATTTTTAAGGGTTGAAACTCTCTTGAAAGTATTTTGGATGATAAGCCACATAAAATAATGAGGTGAAGTATTTTTTTTCCTTTGATGAGAACAGTTGCATGAATGCACAGGAGTGCTCCTGGAATATGTTCAGATGGTCTCATGTTGAATGTACTGGGGAGGAAAAATTAATAAAACCCAATATGAATGAGCAAGGCCTCACCTCCCAAGTTTCCTCCAATCTGATATTTATAATGGACATCATACAAGGGTAGACTCTCACAGCTGCTGTCAAGCTTAATACAAATGGTTTTGAAGTCTTGGATGCTCTTGGATGTGTGTTATTTATACTGTGCATGGTATACTCATTTAGCATTTCCACCTTGAAAACCTCCTGTTACTTAGGCATTGAGAAAACTTTGAAATTAAGAAAGTTATAAACTTCAAAAGATTGCTATTGGTTGAACTCACAAGAGTATAATAGGGAATCAGAAGAGGACAAAAGAATCCAGTGGTATTCAAATCATGTTAGAGACCATATGATGTCTGCCTGCTGTTTAGGGACTGAATAGCAAATTGCAAAGAACTCCTAATCATAGGTGTGGTCTAAGTGCCTATTAGAATACCTCGAGCAGTTAGCAGTAGCAGCAAAAGTCTACTAAAAAAAATGAGAAACATCCAAATTTGTTGTTGGTCAAACAGGTTGGCTTAGTTACTGGCATTATCAATAACACCAGTGGCTAAAAAACCTTGATACATAATGATACAATAGAATACGTATAATAATCCTTTCAGAACTGCGAGGGATGGAAGAAGATACCATGTCTGTTCAATGCCTGATGCAAAGCTAATGATTAATTCAAGTCCTTTTGGTTTTTCCTCTTCTTCCCTTCCCAGAAAACCAAATAAGGGTCCCAATGACATTCTGCCTTGGATGTTCCCACTGTTGGAATTGCTGTCAATGATACGTGTGTAGTGCATGAGGACTCAGTTTTCTCCCTGACCTGTAGGAGGGATGGAGGAAGATGGCGCTGGGTGCAGGCAGACATGCTGATGGTCAAACCCTGAGGAGGAGGAACATCCTATGCCTGGGACTGCATCAAAGCCCCTGAGTTACCAGTGATTGTGCATTCCTCTGGAATCCCTCTTTTTCTGAACCCCGGGCCCTAGAATGGCTGCTCATAATCTAGAACAGGGTGGGGCAGTAAGTAACACATTTGCACCTCATAGGCCTGAGATGTAAGTTCAGGGCCCTGTGTTGAGAAGAATTGGATAGCTCAGTTGGAAAGCAAGTCATGATCAATTAGTGATGCCATTTAGAACTGGGTTTTCATCCACTAAACACGTAACATTGACAGCAATTCCAACAGTGGGAACATCCATGGCAAAATGTCACTGGGACCCTTATTTGGTTTTCTGGGAAAGGAAGAAGAGGAAAAAAAAAAAGAACTTGAATTAGTCACCTGCTTTGCATCAGACATTGAACAGGCACTTTCAGACATGGTATCTCCTTCCCTGCCTTGCAATAATCAGTTATCATGGAGAAATCAATTAGTGATGTCTGCCACTGGCTAGGGCTAAAGGAAGGCAGCACACGCCAGCTTGTGAGAATTCCTATCCATAGTGCAAGACTTGGCTCAAATACCATCTTACAACCATATCCCAAGATTTAGAATTAAAGCAATGTATGAACTAAAGGGTAATGAGATCATCCCTATCATTGTTTCTATATTTTAGGCAGTTAATTTATTATACTACCTTATACTATAATTTTTTCTTATTCTTACCACCAGATTATAAGCTCCTTGAAGGCAGGCCCTTCTTCTAAATCATCCTTAAGTAACCATGACTCCTCCTTCCCTCTCTCTCACTTCCAACTCTAATGCATGCATTCAGACTTTCTTCTGGTGACACATTCAAAAAATGTTTGCTGAACCCCTATTAGGGACTAGAAGTGACGACAAGAGGACAAAGCTCAGCTCTGTGGAGCTTGTGGCTCGGTGTAAGGCAGGTGCCCAGAAGCTCTGCTGCTAAATCTGCCTGCTGGACTCATTGCATCCTACTCTTAAGGCCTGGTGAGTGGTGATCCGGGCTGTGGCCGAAGCTGAGTGAGCATTTGGGACCAGCACTGGGTGTAGAGCAGCCTTCCGTGGCAGGCCCTTAGTGAGAGGAACTCGGAAGAGACGCTAGCAGAAGGTGGGAGGTGATTGAAATGCCGGAGACCCAGGGGGTCCCAGGGACTAATTTGCTAGCAGAGGTGGTTGCATTTTCTCAAATCTCTACAAGTTTCTGGAGTAAGCTTGGAAAGCCAGGCAGCTTCTGATGAGTAAGCAGAGGCTGCCACCGTTCAACGGGACTGTAACTGCCCGCAGGTCAGTGCAGACGGAAGGCCCGTCTGTCCTGTGTGCAATGATCGAAGGCTTCTTTCCTGGAATTCTCCCCTGCATTCCTGCTTTCTGGTGAGAATTGGTTAGACATTTCACCTTAACTTCCCTTATCAGAAAAATTGAAAGGATAAGACTCAATTATTTTGTATCTATTGAGCTAATGTTTGGATTTCTAACTTCCTAAATCATCTTACCTAGGCTGCTTGAAAGAAGTGTGTCCTAGACTTAGAATAATGTTTAATTTTTAGAAGATGCCATTCTCTTTCCATGGAAGGCTAGTAATTCCAAAGAAGTCAATATAACATTATCCAGTCCTTCTGTTAACATTTCGATTGCTTTCTTTGTCAGTCTTCTTGTCTCAATGGCGAAGGGTATAAACGTTTCAACAGCTGTGGAAGAAATGTTTATTACCCTCCAGTTAGGCAAAGCGATCCGTCTTCCCCAAAACAATGCTTGGGGTTAAAGACTTGCCTCCCCTTTGCAATTTAGTTTGCGCCTTTATTTCTGAGAATGACCTCAATTCAGGCAGTTGGTAAATCAAGGATCTGACTACCAGAAAACCCCCTCCTTCTTGTCCCCATGGGCAAAAAGGATGGTGTTCTGGTTTGTGGTGGTTGTTTTGGGTGTGAGTGTTGTTTGATTTTTCTGTAGAGGTTTCTCAAAGAAGCTGACTTGAGTTTTCCAGGTGCCCCGGTCTGTTATATCACTCTTAAGCGTCAAGAACAGCTCAAAACCTCGGTGCTGCTAGAGATGGCAAGTTAGGGTAGAAATCCTCCTGGTAGAAAATCCAATAGGTTCAAGTTCCTTGAGGTTCTCCCCTTTTGCCTCAATCTTCTTTACCTGTTAGTTCCTTCCAGTATGGGAAAATCCCCGGAGACACTGCAATGCCGGTGGCACCAGGAGACCCCATGTGAGGGCCATTCTCATTAGGAACAGTCAGACCCCCACGGCAATGCCACTTTCATCCCGCATGCCATGCTCAGAATCCTTCCAGGCTCCCCAGTGTCAGTGGGACAAAGTGGTAACATCAGAGTCCTCCCTGGGAAGGCACAGGTGCCTCCAGCCTAGTGTTCCCTCTCTCACCCTCCAGCGCCTCTGGTAGACACATCCTGTTCCTGGCGACCTTGGGCATCTGGGCTTTCCATGTTCTGTGCTGGCATTGGCCTCCAGTGGCCTCCCCGGCCCTGCCCTATGAACATGTCTGGCTATGACCCACACTGCAGAGCCCAGCCTCTGTCACACACTGAATGGCCCAACCACCTCAGCACACACTTTTTCTCCACCTCCCTGTGTTAATTATTATGTACTCCATAAAGGGATCTTGGAGATCGTGTAGTCTGACATCCCATTTAGTAGGCAAGAATATCGAGGCCTAAAAGGCAAAAGGAGAGTTGGTTCACATAGAACCCAAGGGTCCTGGTGTATGCTTGAGCAGCACATACACTAAAATTGGAACAATGCAGAGAAGATGAGCACGGCCCCTGCACAGGATATCATACAAATTCATGAAGCATTCCATCTTTTTATGTTTATTCCAACACTGTTCATGATAGTAAAGTCGGGAAATCAACCTAAGTATCCATTAATAGATGAGTGGATAAAGAATACGTGGGGCCGGGTGTAGCAGCTCACGCCTGTAATCCCAGCACTTTGGGAGGCCGAGGCGGGTGGATCACCTGAGGTCAGGAATTTGAGATCAGCCTGGCCAACATGGCGAAACCCTCTTTAAAGAAAATTAGCCGGGTGTGGTGGTGGGCGCCTGTAGTCCCAGCTACTCCAGAAGCTGAGGCATGAGAATGGCGTGAACTGGAGGTGGAGGTTTCAGTGAACTGAGATTGCACCATTGCACTCCAGCCTGGGTGACACAGCGACACTCTGTCTCAAAAAAAAAAAAGAATATGTGCTGTATATACTCAGTCATAAAAGAGAATGGAATCATGTGTTTTGCAGCAACGTGGATGGAACTGGAGACCATTCTCCTAAGTGAAATAGCTCAGAAACAGAAAGTCAAATATCGTATGTTCTCACTTAGAAGTGGGAGCTAAACAGTGGGTCCACTTGGACATACAGGGGAATCCTTGGAGACTTCAGAAGGTGGGGAGGTTGGGAAGTCGGTAAGGGCTGAAAGATTACCTATTGGGTCCAGTGTTCATTATGTGGCCAGTCAGTACACTAAAAGCCTAGACGTCACCACTATGCAACATAGACATGTAACAGAAGTACATTCCTCCTCCCTAGATCTATAAGAATAACAAAAATGTAGTGGGGAAAGAAAAAGCCCCAGCGTCATTTCTACTACACTGCATTCCAAACCTGCTTTTATCATCTTTTATTTTGTTGTCTTATCAGCTTTTTTTTTTTTTTGAGAAAAAGTCTCACTCTGTTGCCCAGGCTGGAGTGCAGTGGTGCGATCTCGGCTCACTGCAACCTCTGCCTCCCAGGCTTGTGATTCTCCTGCCTCAGCCTCCTGAGTGCCTGGGATGACAGGCGCCTGCCACTACCCTCCCGCTACTTTTTATATTTTTAGTGGAGACGGAGTTTCACCATGTTGACCAGGCTGATCTTGAGCTCCTGACTTCAAATGATCTACCTGCCTCAACCTCCCAAAGTGCTGGCATCACCTGCATGAGCCACAGCACCCAGCCCTCTTACCAGCTTTTGTTGCCCATCTATGAATCTGTCTGATTTCTCCAACCCGATTCTCAGCCCTTTGAGAATAACTATGTCTGGTTTCCTTTGTGCTACTACTTATTTCCTTTGTAACAGTCAGCAGAGCCTGTAAAGAAGGATCCTGTGACTGAATTGATGGATAAAAGCTGTGTGCTTTATAAAACAGCAAATCACCAGGACACCCATCTTGGAGACTGTTGTGACACTCAGAACAGGGGCTGTTGAGCTGCTGGTACGGGAAAGCAAATCGTGCCTTGTCATAGAGCAGACCTGCTGGACAGAGATGGAGCGGTCACTGGGTCCAGTGTTGTCATTGTTCAGTGCAGATGCCGAAGCCCAGCATGCTGCGGTCACACAGGTATCTGGTACCGAAACCGGAACTGGAACAACGTCCTGCCCTGTGTTTATCGCTTCAATGCCCCCCAGTTTTCCTGGACAAAGGTTTGCGTGAATAGCAGCTAAGGGAAGTAAGCAGGAAGGCAGAGAAGCTGCTGCACTGAATGGAAGTCAGGATGCTGGGGCTCTGCGTGTGTTCCTGCAGCAGGGCCCGGTAACCGAGGCCAAGGAGGCTCCCAAACTCCTCTGGTGTCTTTCCCAAGCTTCTGCTCTTCTTTCTCTTTTCAGCTAACCTCCATGCTCTCTATCTTTTTGTCCTTAGGCTCTAGTCTCTGATTAAGATGTACTCGCTTCCCGCTTAGCAGAACTCATCACATCAGGCCTCACCTGTCCCCAGAACTCCCTTTTTAATTATCGAAAACGGCCCGCTGACCTTGGAAAGGGCTGTCAGGTGAGGTACCCTTCTCAGACTCATGATTCTTTTGGTCCTGCTTTTCCAAATCTGCTCCCACTTCTGTCTCTGCCTTCTGTCTCTGTCAAACAACCACTGTCAACAGTTCTTTAAATCAAAAATCATTGCTCAGGAAGCAAATTTGTTTGCGGGAAGAATGACAGTCTGTCGCCCTGCAGAGGGTGGCATTCATGACCGTGCTTGAAGGAATTCACAGGTCAGGCCCAACAGTGCCCAGCGCATTGATCAGGCAGCTTGAGCGTGGGTTGTCTTCCACCTTCTTGCTGGTTTGACACCGTGGATAAAACCCGGTCATGTTTCCAGAAGGATTCTGAAGAGGTTTTGTAAATGGAAGAAATGACTTGCTCTTGTTAGGAAAGCAAAGCCAATCTTTGAGATATTCAGGGAATGTGAGGTCTAGCGGACTCTTTTACTGCCAAGTTTCTTATCATGAGAAACTCTCAGCTCCTTAGTGGAAGGAAACTAAATACATGCAAGGCATTAGCAGCTGACTCAGACGACTGCACCAGCGCAAACCTTGTTGTGACTAATTTGCAAACTTAGTGCAGGGAAGGTCCTTAGACGCGATTCTGGAATGGCCAACCCTATGAGCTTCCACAGATGCCGTGGGCCACTTTTAGAGCCCACGGATGCAGCATGTGGCTGTTGGGAACAGGCTTGGCTGTGGAAATCAGTGATGGCTTATAATGCCTCTAACTGCCATCAATGTTTTCATAGGATTATTATTTATGATCTCAAATAATATTTCCATCTGATTAGCAGTGAAACAAACCAGGATGTGAGGAAATGGGAACTTAATTAAAGGTTGCTGCCTGGCCAGGGTGGCGTTCCAGACCACGGATCCTGCTATGTAGGAGGGACGCCCAGATTTGCCCTGAGCGGGCCTCCCTTCCTCTTCTCGTGCAGCCTCTAACTTGGGGTGTCTCTTGCAGTGCCACTGAGAATCGTTTTGCCGAAGATGTAGGTGATTAATCAAGGCCCCGGGTATCACAATGGCCCATTGTCCCTGAAGGCATTCCTTTGGCCGGCTTCTGACCTTTTCTCTTGGGGCAAGTGTGCATTTTCCCAAACTCTTAATGGACAAGAACTCACAGACAATGGCCCTGCATGTAACTTTCATTTGCAGGATGGAGCAGAGACAGTTCGGGTTGCTGGAAATAGGGAAAAGGGCATGCATTAACTCAATCTTTGTATTCTCATCAAAAAACAGACACATATTTTGAAGAGGATGGCTTTCCATTCGGTTTTTTATTTTTAAAAGAATCCATTGCACATAAGCCCATCCTGATAATATTAAAGGAAATTAAAATAAAAGACTCACTCACAGTCCTACCACTCTGACACTCTGGAAATTTAATTATTTCCATTTATGGTGTTTCCCTCTAATCTTGTCCATATACAAAGTTTTTACTCAGTTGTCATCAAAGCTCCCCTGGCTTTTAAAAGAATTACATTGTGATGGAGATATCTCTTTTAGATAGTTATGTATCATTATTAAAGATTCAAAATATCATTAATTTCTGTCAAGCTCTATTATGTTTATCATCTATCACTGTGTCAGCACACTAATCACTTCCTCAGCTGCCTCAGGACTACGGCTTAACTATTTACTTTTAATAGAAATCGGACCACTGCAGCCTTTCTCTGCACCAACAAGGACATGCCATTTCATGAGCTGTTGATCCCTTGAAACAAGTAAAGTCCTTTCATGGTCTCCTACATGGTCGAGATTTTTTTTAGATGATGAAAATGAAAGGTCAGAGAAGTTTGTGGAGACAAAGAGACTCATCCCTATTTTCCTGCAGTCCCTGGATGAAGAGCAATGGTGGACAGCAGCCAGCCTTTACACAGTGGTGTGGAGAATTCTGCAGGAGGGATGCTTCCTCCAACCCTGTGTCCCCAGGCTTGGCTGACAGCTGCCCAGGCAGCTGAGATGCAGGAATTGGCTCAGGTTATCCTGAAGGTGCAAGGTTGGACCCTGGCTCTTTCTACAGGCATGGTCCTATCCCTGTAACAAAGTGTGAGAATCAGGGCTTCTGAATCAGATACTCTGGGTTCAAATTCAGACTTTCCCATTTACTTAATATGTGGTATCAGGTAAGTTATCTGACCTTCCTCATTCTTGTTCCTTCATATTTGACATAGAAATTATATCACTCATTCATTCAATAGATATTGATTGAGCACAGTTCTGGATACTGGGAATATAATGGAGTTTACAGACGAGGAGTGGGGAGGGGATACAGATACTGATCAAATTGTCACCCTGTGAACTGCAAGTGCATTCATTAAGGAACAGAGTGCCACACTATGAGAGCCTGTTAAGAGGGAACTTGAACTTGTTAGGCACGTCAGAGGATGAGTTCACCAGCTGAGGACTGGAGGGAACACCATTCCCACTACCGGGAAGAGAAAGTAGATAGTCTCTATACTAAGAGGAAGCATTGTTACCAAAGGTTCCACAGAAGTAGGGGGGGCCAAGAAGCACAGGGGCCAAGGGAGATGTGGCTGAAGGGGTAGGAGCCATGGCCCCTGTTAAGGATTCCCTCCCTGTGATGGTGAATTTTAGGTGTCGACTGCATTAAGGGATGCCAGCTAGCTGGTTAAGTATCATTTCTGGGTATGTCTGTGAAGGTGTTTCCAGAAGAGGTTGGTGTTTGAGTCAGTAACTGAGCAAGGAATATCCACCTTCACCTAATGTAGGTGGTCACCATCCAATGGGTTGAGGATTCAGATAGAGCAAAACACACACACACACACAGACACACACACACACACAGACACACACAAAACCCACAAAGGAAAGAAAAATCCATTCTGTCTCTTTGGGAGCTGGGACAACTTTCTTCCTCTGCTCTCCTGCTCTTGGACATCAGAACTTCAGGATCTCCAGCCTTCAGACTTCAGGATTTTCACTAGTGGCCCTGGTTCTAAGGCGATTGGCCTCAGACTGAGAGTTACCCTTACCCCAACAGCCACTTGGTTCTCAGGACTTCAGACTGAGATTGAGCTATGCTTCTGGCTTTCCTGGTTCCCAAGCTGGCAGAAGGCCTATTGTGGGACCTCTCAGCCTCCATAATTGTGTGAGCCAGTTCCCCTATTAAATCTCTTCTCATATATCTATATTTGTATCTATGTATCAGTCTATCTACCCACCCATCTAGCTATGTATTTATCCATCTATATCTATCTTTTCTGCCCTGAGTAACACATCCCCTAAGAGCAAAGAGAAGCCATGGAGGGTGTAGCAGTGCCTGCTATAACGAGACATGGGCACCGAAATGCCACTCTCACTGCAGCATGAAGCTGGTATTCCCGGTGAGTTGGAGCAGATGCAGGAAGACCAATGAGTCTCCAGAGAATTCACCTGGTTTCCTCTCTATTAGAATCTGGCAGCTGGCTTAGTGCTTGGGATAGCGTTAGTGCTGAATAAATATTTGTTTCAGTGAACGAATGATCTAAACTGATGATTGCAGAGGTGGAGAGACTTAGACGGATTTTCGGGGTATTTAGGAGAGAAGGTTGACATTTGCTGATGCCTGGCCTGGGGAGGTCACCATCCAGGCACCCTTGCTGATTGTGGTTGGGACTCCGCGTCTGGGTTCCACTTCACAGGGACCTCAGCCGGGGCGACTGGAACCTATTGTCTCTGCCCATGGTTTCCATATAGAAGGTTAAATTTTCTCTCGTAGTTCCCTCCTGGCCTTTTATTTCTGCCTCCCCCATTCCCCACTGTTCCCCAGTTGTATCTTAGTCAATTTAGAATTAACACTCAGTGATGAAAAAAAATAACCCACCCAGAAGTGGCATGCTGTTTAAATTCCATATCCCTCTGCCCGACATGTTTAACCTTAATATAATGTAAGTTCATTCCTAAGACCGTGAACTCTTTCATATTGAATTGTCGTGTATTTCACAGACAATGTAAACCACGCAGTAGGTATTCATTGCTGAATAATGATATATTCAGCCTTGTAGGTTCATCCTCAGTCAATATCTTGGACCATTCTGTAAGCATCATTGTCTCCAGAATATTCAGTTTGAGCCTTTGCTCAGTCCTAAAACGTTCTCCATTGTTGGCTACATTCCAGAAAACACATTTGCCTCGTATAATAATAATAATAACAACAACAATAACAATAATAACATCAGCAGCAGCTGAAAACTATGTAGTGCTTCCCATATGCCAGGCGCTGTTCTGAGTGCTTATTCACAGAAATGTACATTCTACACTCATCCTCCTGCAAGGTTATTCAGTTATACGAAAGAATTATCTCAAGAGAGCTTTACAAAACATATCCATACTATGTACAAACTATATATTTGCTAAGACACTATCAATAGAAAATGAGCCTAAACACTGTCTACTTAAATATATGTTTAAAGTCCTTCTGTTTGATTTGTAATATTAAAGTGTTTTTTCTATAAATGCTACATTCCTTCATTTAAAAAATAAAACATTTAGGGCCGAGCAGGGTGGCTCACGCCTGTAATCCCAGCACTTCAGGAGGCCGAGGCGGGCAGATCACGAGGTCAAGAGATTGATACCATCCTGGCCAACATGGTGAAACCCCGTCTCTACTAAAAATACAAAAAATTAACCGGGCGTGGAGGCAGGTGCCTGTAATCCCAGCTACTTGTGAGGCTGAGGCAGGAGAATCGCTTGAACCCGGGAGGTGGAGGTTGCAGTGAGCTGAGATCATACCATTGCATTCCAGCCTGGGCAAAAAGAGCGAAACTCCGTCTAAAAAAATAACAATAAATAATAAAACATTTACAGTAAAGGATTCTATAATATTTTCTGTTTTGAGGAACCTGAACTCAGGTGGAGATGCACAGGCAATGGACCTAGCCCCGAAGTCTGGTGGCGTCTCGGGGCTGTCCCATCTGACCGACGAAGATGAAGGAATATGTGATAAAGCTGAAGACTGTTAAGGATTTCACAGTGTTTCCACTCTTTACTTTTAACTGTGCAATAAAAATTCATTTCCCTACTGGAACTTGGCTCTGCAGGTTTACATTTGAAAGGCTAAAGTCACACCAAGCCATATTTCTCCCCAAGTGGAAAATAATAGACTATTTGATGTAGAGTGGATCTATGATGAAGAATGAGAGTGTGAGAAGAAAAGAAACTCTTTTAAGCAAATGAAAGTAAGACTTTGGCTTTTATTTGGAATTCCTAGAGCACTCTTTTGATGTTTAAAAATTGTCTGCCAAAAGCTCAAGGTTTATATGCAGGTAATGGACATCTCCACTCAGGTTTTGACATTTAAGAGGGTCTAGTCCTAAAAGGCAGAATCTTAATAAAAACACACTATGGGTTAAAAAAATAAAATATGGGAATTCACTGTTTTCTTATTTAAAGTAGTTATGATATCTGGCAATTCCCATTAGTTCTGAGCACCAACCCCTACACCCCCTCTCCACCCCGGCCACACACACATCCCAAGGGCCAAAGAGACGTTGAATCTAACTTGTTGTTCTCTAACGGGTGGGTGGCTGGGGTAGGCATTTGTTCGCCTTGGGTCTGTGTTCACATACTTGATTCATTTTATATTACAGTGTACACTTGCCTGAGTTTCTACACGGTCTTTTAACCACTTTGTTAAAATGAATCACATTGAAGTACCAGAATTTGCTCATCTATTTCTCTGTTATTCAACATTTAAGTTGTTCTTACTTGTTTCTGTAACAGATATCACAGCCACAATTAATTTTAAATTATACATTATAGCTTTTTTTTTTTTTTTAGATGGAGTCTTGCTCTGTCTCCCAGGCTGGAGTGCAGGGGCACTATCTTGGCTCACTGCAACCTCTGCCTCCCAGGTTCAAGCGACTCTCCTGCCTCAGTCTCTCCGAGTGGCTGGGACTACAAGTGCACACCACCACGTCCAGCTAATTTTTGTACTTTTAGTAGAGACGGAGTTTCACCATGTTGACCAGGATGGTCTCGGTCTCCTGACCTCATGACCCACCCACCTCGACCTCCCATGGTGCTGAGATGACAGGAGTGACCACCGTGTCTGGCCAATTATAACTTCTATTTAAGTACTTCTTTAATCATTCCTGCTAGATACATTTCTAGATGTGGGAAAACAAGGTTAAAAAATTTAGTTGCCAAAGCACAGTGATCTAAAAGTTTGTACTAACGTACAGTGCTATCAACTGAGTATTATATACACACAGACGCATACACACGTCTATGTATATATTTTATCCCAACTTCACCAGCAACAGATGTTATTATTTAAACTATTTTCTCATTTAAGTTTTAAAAGTTCACATATGCTGTTAGGCTAATTTTTATCTTATGTTATTTTATATTTTATTTTACGTTATTTTTATCTTACTTTATGTTTATTCAAGTGCTGATTTATTATTTTTATCCGCTTATATGTGTATATTTTTTGTAGTTGGCCTTGACTCATTTTTTTATGAAGGTCTTAAGTCTTTCCAAATATGCATGAGCATTTTCAAAGGTCATTATCAATATTAATCACATTTGTAGACATAATTCATGTAAATATTTTATCTTACATGTCTCCCCCTACATTTTAGTCTAGTTCTTTTTATTTTAATCAATGCAGTCAAAAATTTCAACATTGCATTGCCCATCAGTCCATTTCATATTTCCTTGAATTTTGAAAAAAAAATTATTTATTATTTCTTCAAAGGTAGGATATTTTCTGCTGAGTTTTCTCTACAAATATATTTGTAATGATGAAGCAGCCTCCTTTATTCAGGGATTATGGTGTAAAGTATGGATATAAATTAGGTTTTCTCCAAATTGCTCCCAGATTATCCCAACATTATTTATATTACAATTCCTTATCCTTTTGTTTTGAGAAGATTGCATAATAATCTTCTGGGTTTATTCTGCTGTGCCTATGCCTTCCTTTCATCTTTATTTTCATTTCTTTGCAATTCTACTTGGCATTTTATTGCCATGGGAGCTAATATTATGTTTTTCAAAAAGGCCAAGGTTTATTTTCTTCTACTTGGAATAGTTGCTAACATATCCACACAGGGAAGACTATGCGTTTTGTGGAACATAAAACTTACACCGTTTGAGTGCCCTCTTAAGAAAAACAAGACAAAATTATTAATGCAAAACATCCAGGCTCCCTCTGTGAAAGAGAGCAAATGAGGGGCCCTGAAACCTCTGTGTCCTCAGCTTCGTGGCAAATTCACCTCTATTTTATTTTTGCCGAATGAATTTAACAATATTTGGCTGAGTTATTTATAAAAAAGGACTTTATTATATTTCAATTGGAATCCCATTATATCTGTGAAATAGAACACAATGTTTCTCTACTTTCTTTGTCTTCTTTTTATACTCCTGATAAGACATTCTAATTTTGCTCATTCATCCAGCAGCAATTTATTGAGTACCTTTTCAATAACTTTGCAAGGAATTTTTTTTTTTTTTTTTTTTTTTCTGAGACAAAGTCTCACTCTGTTGCCCAAGCTGGAGTGCAGTGGCGCGATCTTGGCTCACTGCAAGCTCCACCTCTTGGATTCAAGCAATTCTCCTGCCTCAGCCCCTGCCGAGTAGCTGGGACTGCAGGCACACGCCACCATGCCTGGAGAATTTTTGTATTTTTAGTAGAGATGGGGTTTCACTATATTGACCAGACTGATCACAAACTCCTGACCTTGTGATCTGCCTGCCTTGGCCTCCCACAGTGCTGGGATTACAGACATGAGCCACCAGGTCCGGCCACAAGGTTTTTAATAATGATGATATACAATTCTGTTTATTACGATTATTATGATTTCAGATTCTTGAATGTTTTATAAATGGGATCTTGAATTTCACAATGGTTTTGTTTATTTGTTTCCTATAATTAATGACTTTGCTACTTTTTTGTGTATTTTTCTTATATACAGAGGGGTCTTCTCCTTCAGAGGGTTTTTTTTTAATTATGTTTACGTTTTCAGTAAGTTTGTCTTTTAGACTTTTTGGAGGTGGAGTCCAGTCATCTTAAACTAATCATGTTTTAAAAAATCTAAGTGTCTCTGCTTTTCCACAGTTCCCCATTGCCCTTTTTGAAAACTATATTTTTGATTGTGATAGCCAAAAAAAGTAACATAAAATTTGCCATCTTACCATTTTTAAGCATATAGTTGAGTAGCATTAAGCATTTCTGCGACATTGTTATGTCACAGATCTCCAGAACTTGTGCATCTTGCAAAACTGAAGCTCTGTCCCCATTAAACAACCCCTCCCCATCCCTTCAGCCCCTGGTAGCCACCACTCTGCTCCTGTCTTCATGAATTGGACTGCTATAGGAACCCCATGTAAGTGGAATCATACAGCATTTGTGTTTTGCGACCGGTTTATTTCACTGAGTGTGATGTCCTCAGGGTTTATCCATGTTGTAGCAGGGGTCTGGATCTCCTTCCTCTTTAAGGCTGGATAATATTCCCCTCCATGCGTGTATGTGGTATTTTGTTTATCAACCTGTTGCGGCATCCCCATTGCCCTTTGATGGACCCCAATTCCTCTCCCTGGACAGCCTGGTCTTGTCTCTCCTGGCTTCGTCCCGGTTTGTCCTCTCCTGTCTAGCGCTGCATCCTCACTGCTTTCTTCCTGTCCCTCAGAAGATGCCAAGTGTGTTCATGCTCCAGGGTCTTTGCTCACACTTTCCCTCCACCCTTGATGTTCTTCCCGCAACTTTCAAAGGGCTGACTCCTCTCAGCATTCAGGTCTCATTTCCAATATCACTTCCTCACAGAGGCCTGTTTACTACTTAAATAGAGGCTCGATCTCTGCCACTTTCTGCCATGCTACCTTTAAAACCCGTAATCATTACATTTACCATGACCTGCCATTCACCTACTTGCTTATTCCTGCAAACCTTGTTTCTGTCCCTCCATAGGTGTATTAGTCTGTTCTCACATTGCTATAAAGAACTACCTAACACTGGGTAATTTAGGAATAAAAGACATTTAACTGACTTACAGTTCCACAGGCTGTACAGGAAGGATGGCTGGGAGGCCTCAGGAGACTTAAAATCATGGCCAAAGGCAAAGGGGAAGCCATCACGTCTTCACATGTTGGAGCAGGAAGAAAAGAGCAGAGGGGGAAGTGCCACACACTTTTGTTAAGCTTGTTCTCGTGAGCACTCACTCACTATCATGAGAATAGCAAGGGGGAAATCCGTCCCCATGGTCACCTTCCACCAGGTCCCTCCCTCAACATTGGGAATTACAATTCAACATGAGCTTTGGGTGGGGACACAGAGCAAAACCATATTAGAAGATAAACTCCATATGGGTCAGAAGATTACCTAACTGACCACTGCCTCCCCATGCTGAGAGCATCTGGCAGCAACTTATTAAATATCTCTCCAGTGAATCCATTCACCATTATTTATTTTTCTTTTGTGTTACTGCATTGCAGGGTACTTAAAAATATAGAAAAGTAATGGGATTGGTGGTTATCTTTGTTTCATTTTTTAACTTGAGGAAGTCTTTAGATTGCTTCACTCTTATTATGTACATGCTTATTACTATTATGAATTGTTATGCATATTATGAATTATATTATGAATCTTATTATGAGTGTGATATGTAAGGGCATTTAAACATTTTAAGGAGGGTTTCTTAAAACAATTTTGCTAGAAATCTAGGATGAATGATATTAATTCTGCCTCAGCGTCTATTTGAAATGTTATTCTTTGTTTGTCTATCCAAGCCTAAAACAAACCAGTCCCCACAGGAAGGCCTGGATTAGAGATCTTCACTCTGAAATAATGGCATGCTGGAGTGTTCTCAGTGGGATCAGTTGCCCGGCGCTGTGTTAGACAGTATTAATTGCTTTGTTTAAAATGAGTCATCCTTGCATTAAATGACTCTCTAAAATTATTTTGATATTGATTGGAACAATTAAAACTGACAATATCTCTTTGACTGCAAAACAGGGGTGTATAAAGCCTGAACCATTTGGAAGTGCTGAAATACAGCACTTCATGCATCTGGCTTCTTTGTTTACAACTGTTTGCCACTGACAGCAGTTAAATGATCTCAGCAATGTCTTTCCCAGACGTATGCAGACATCCTGTGTGGCAGGAACCTGCCCCATCAGAACAAGAAGGCCTGCATTGGAAATCTTCACTTGATAATACCAAGGCCTGGGGCTGTGCTCAGCTCCGCCCACTGCCTAGGGCTTCCTGGGTATCCTTTCCAAAATCCTGCCTGTTTGGAGGAGGCAGCACACCATGATGGGAGCAGTGTCTGCCTCTAAGTCAGTTTAGAGTAGGTGGGTATCCTACTAGCTGTACGGCCCTGGGCAGCTCATTTACCATCTTCGTCCCGCCGTCATGGTGTATAGGTCTTGACAATGCTAACACGTGCTTGTCAGGGAGGTGGAGAGCATCCAACATGGCAGTAGAGTACCTGAGCCAGAGGAGGTGTTCCGCAAACAAGAACTATTCTTATCATCATCCAAATCCTTGCTTGCCACTCTTCCAGTTTTTTCCAATTAAGTACCCTAGTAAAAATACACCTCTCTCTCATTTCCTTTCTCTCCTCTGTTTTTTTTTTTTTTTTTTTTTTTTTATGTTCTTGCAGCTGAACAGATTTTTTTTTTTCAGTCTAATCATAGCAGCACCCATTTGAATCCATATTGAAGCTATTGTTTCAAAACATTAGCCTGGCCCACAGATTGAATTTCACATTTGGAACCCTTCTGTCACACAGCGCTTTTGATGAAATCAGTTGACTCCTTCTGAAATTATTCTGAAACAGACCGAAAAATGAACATGGAATGTCAAGTTGTTGGACTGAAACTGAAATCTCGTTTTAGTCAATGAAACCAGATGTCATGGCTATCCTGGAAAACCTTGATAAGCCGAACACATAGTGGAACCTTGGTTACATCTCAAAGAAGGAGCCCATGATGAGAAAAGCCAGTCTAAGTGATGGCACACTCCAGCAGCAGCCTGTGCAGGGGACAACCATGGCGCTTAATCATGGGAATTCACACTTGGTGATGAGCCCGGAGGATGTCTAACCCAGAGCCATGGTGTATGAGATTGCCAGGGCTACCATAACTCAGTTCCATCGACTGGGTGGCTTAAACCACAGATATTTATTGTCTTTCAGTTCTGGAGGCTGAAAGGCTTGGTTCCTTCTGAGACCTGTCTCCTTGGCTTGTAGACAGTCATCTCCTCCATGTACCTTCACATGGTCGTCTTTCTGTTGAGTCTGTGTCCTAATCACCTCTTCTTATAAAGAGACTGGTCATGTAAATTAGGACTTATGTGAATGACCTCATTTTAACCTAATTGCCTCTTTAAATAACCTGTCTCCAAATATGGTCACATTCTGAGGTACTGAGGACTAAGACTTCAGCAGATGAATTTGGGGAAGACACAGTTCTGTCTATGACACATGGATTTCCTTGTCCCTCCTGGTGCTCTGTGGCCTGTCTGGTTTCTTGCAAGTTCTCTAACCTACAGAGGTAAGTGACCTCTGGCTCATAATGTGTTATTCAGATGGCCAATTGCCCTGATATTATAGTGTAGATGATTCAGTACTTTCCCCAAACTTTGAATCATTAGTGCATGAAGCTTCACATTCTTAAGTTATTTTCCTTTTTTTTTTTTTTTTTTTTTGAGACAGAGTCTCACTCTGTTGCCCAGGCTGGAGTGCAGTGGCGCGATTTCAGCTCATTGCAACCTCCGCCTCCCGGGTTCAAGCAATTCTCATGCTTCAGCCTCCCCAGCAGCTGGGATTACAAGCATGTGCCACCATACTTGCCACCAGGCCCGGCTAATTTTTGTACTTTTTAGTAGAGATGGGTTTCACTACGTTGGCCAGGCTGGTCTTGAACTCTTGGCCTCAAGTGATCCACCTGCTTCAACCTCCCAAAGTGCTGGGATTACAGGTGTAAGCCACCGCACCCATCTAGTTCTTTTCTTTTCTTTCATTATTGATTAGGTAGTCTGCAATTTGAATTTACTTATTTTTTCAAGGGAGTGTTTCTGAAACACAAGGTTGAGACTAAATAAATATTTCTATATTCTGTAGAATGTTTTATGGCTTATTAACACATTTTAAATACGTATGTTTTGGAGTCTGAAAAATAAGGTAAACCTTGCCACTTCTATATCTGTATTGATTTCAATTTCCTGAATTGAAGTGACAATAACATGGAGAGAGGTTTTTTGGTGTTTTTTTTTTTTCATTTTTCACATAGACCCAGATGATGTTGAGCAGGTAGCCGAATTTAACCTTTTGTTTTTTGAATAAAGCTAATAAGACTAAATGTTGGAAAACAAAAGATATTACATTTCTTTAATAACAATGCAGGTCTAAAAATCCAGGCCAGTATTAAAAACTGAGCAAAGAAAAACTACAGGAAAGTCAGGTGGATAAAATTGGCCAACATAGCTATAGACTCCAAAAGAGAGGACCTTGATTTGGAGAAACCAGAAAATGCCACCCTCTTAAAGAGAAGCTCACAGTGACCAGTAGAAAATTAATGAGCTCAGGCACCTGTATATATACACCAGGAACTGGGTCATTTGTCAGCGTGCTGCAGGGGCTCAGTAGTGTTTCTGGCGGTGTGTGCTGGCGAAGGTCACTTCTGTAAGGTAATACGGGGATCGAGGGTGCCTGGGTATGCAGACTTCTGTATATTGTTCACCTCTCTTAGAGAGATGAAATGCTCAATAATGCTTTAAATGCTCTGAGAGGCCCTACTAGGAAAACAAGCAAATCCAGGTTAATTACATTTAACCCAGCGTTTTCTACAAGGAATTTGACTCTAGGCCTCTCCTTGTAGGACCACTTTCACAGGAGGTTAACGTAAGCCTCTCACATGCATTATCTCATTGAATTCCCATACAGCCCTACAAAGTTTGCCACCATTAGTACCCACATGTGATGAATAATTAGGCGGAATCTAACAGAGATTAAATAAACTAACCTCAGGGAACAGTGAGTGCTGGAACCTGGGCTGACTCCCAGCAGCCTGCACAGAGTCTGTGTCCCACCCAGGCACACCAGCAGGCCCTTCTGAGCGGCCACAGGAGCTGCCCAGTTCCCAAGAGAGGTCCATCCCCTGGGTGGAGATAGAGAAACTGGGCGTTTGGAGCCCAACAGCTCTCAAGTACTGTTTCTCTTAAGGCCACCCAGTCACCCCTCATCCTCTGTTTGGTGCTCACCAATGGGTCAATGGTAGAAATTTTGTTTTCCAAATAGGTTTATCGACTTTGAGAGAAGAGTATGCTTTGGGTACTGGCCTTTGTGAATGCATCATCCTCTCCGCAATCCGAGCAGGGCTTCACCAGGTCACAAGGGAAACACTAACTGTGGACATTCGGGAAGGGTCGTACTTCGTCATGGGGGCTGTCTTGTGCATTGGGGATGCTTGGGAGCATCCCTGGCCTCCATCTACCAGAGGCTGGTAGCACCCCTCACCCTCCTCAACAGGTTGTGGTGACTAAAAATGTCTCCAGCCATTGCCAAATGTCCCCTGGGGAGCAGAATTGCCTGGTGAGAATGACTTCAGTTAGAGCATTATGTTAATTCTCACCCACCATCCATTTGCATGTCTGTGAGCATGAATCACGCTACAGGAGCACTCCCCAGTCTTGGGTGAATGGAGAAACTCGGCATTCTGAAATTGCACAATATTAGTCTGTTCTCGCATTGCTATAAAAAATACCTGAGACTGGATAATTTATAGAGAAAAGAGGTTTAATTGGCTCATGGTTCCTCAGGCTGTACAGGAAGCATGATACTGGCATCTTCTCAGTTTCTGGGGAAGCCTCGGGAAACTTACAATCGTGGTGGAAGGTGAAGGGGGAGTAGGCATGTCACACGTCACATGGCAAAAGCAGGAGCACTTTTAAATGACCAGATTTTGCAAGAACTCACTCACTGTCATGAGGATAGCACTAACGGAATGGCACTAAACCATTCGTGAGAAATCCACCCCCATAATGCAATCACCTCTCACCAGGCCCCACCTCCAACATTGGGGGATTACAATTCAATATGAGATTTGGGCAAGGACAGATCTAAACCCCATCACATAGGAAGCTGAAACTTAGTGACTGAATCTCAGGGTACCTGGATCAGTCAGTACCCCAGGAGGAACCAGAGGCCCACTGGGACTGGGCAACTGAGATGAGCCTAAGGATGATCAAGATAGTGCCAGCGGAGTTGAGGGCATCAACAAGGAATGATGCGGCGTGCTGGGCCCAGCCCAGCTGGAAATGATTGTCATCCCCGCACCTGCAGGAGCAGGTGAGTAAGCAGTTTCCCGAACCTGGAATGTTGTATGGAAAGGCTGCCCAAGCCAAGCTATAGCCCTTAGGACAAGGACACAGCCTTCTGGAGCAACCTGGCATGGAGTGCCAGGGAGAAATGACTCCTTTCATACTTTTCCTCCCTCCTTCCTGTTTTTTGCTGTCTTCCTCCATTGGCCAAGGTCATAGAAAGCCAAAAGACTAAAGAGTGGTGAATGTGGAATATTGGCTCTCATTCTAGATCAGTTTTCTCCAAATTACTCACAAGCCATCCCAGCATCATTTATTATATGATTCTTCTCCCCAAATGGAGTGCTTATTTATTGTATATTGAATTGTTACATAGAAGTCTTATTTTTGTTGATTCTGTTATGCTACCCTATATACCTTTAAAAAAACTAGCTCCTCATTATTTCAATTATTTGCTTTATGACATGGTTTAATATCTAATGGAGCTAGTTGGACTAATTTTGCTGCCAAACTACAATTTCCCATTTCCCCTTCCTCCTTCTTCATTTATTTTCCCATTGTGTGTCTTAAATGACTAACAGCCAAAACCTTTCTGATTGCAGTGGGCAGATTGCCTGAACCTTACTATGAATTTAGTACTCTTTAACACTTATCCAAGTTTTCTTTGATTTGCTTTCCTTTTCATTAAAAACAAAAAATTCTTGAAAATTATTCCTCTGCATGTTTGCTGAATGGTTTATTTCACCTTGGATGTATGCATTTATTTCTTTTCCAAATGGAAAATTCTATAAAATTAATAAACAAGCACACCACACCGCTCCTTGTTTTAGACCAGTATTTCCAACAGTAGCCTCAGCTTTGTTTTGATCACCAGTTATGTCCTAAGTCTTGTTTGAGCAGTGTTGCTTTGTTGAGACCTCATGCTTCACCCAGACACACACCGTTTGTTCAGCGTAAATGTTTTGTTTTTAATGAGAAAAATTTAGACTCAATATCTGCAAGAAAAGTAAGATTTTGATATCTGACATTACTACTCATCCTTTGGGATGTGTAAAATGCACAACATCTGGGTACAATAAACAATAATAAGGTCTAATAATGTTTTCATTGCTCAGCGTCCTTTTAATAATCTGTCCACAGGTTTTTTTTCAATGTCTCAAACAAATAACGAGGAAATTTCAGAACCACAGATATCATTAGCTTATATTTCCTGAGACTGATTCCGCAGAGTGAACTAGGGACATACGCAGGTGAGATAAAATTTCTGCTTGAGAGAGACATTTATCATAGCGCGCAGGGAAATGCCTAATGAATTACACGAAAGCAAAGCATCCAGACTCTTGCAATTTTTATTTGTGCTGCATCTTGAAGCAGGCGCTGTGGAAAGAAGGGTCATGATGATTAAGCTCCAACTGGAGCCAATGAAACAATGTAAAAAATTTACCATCCAATTTGGCTAACTTTCCTTTTTTTTTTTTTTTTTTTTTTAACATGTTAAGTACCTTTTGGTTTCACACAGCTTTAAAATGTACTAAATAACACTAGCAAGAATTCCACCAATGCAGCAATAAGACAAGACCATAATTTATTTGGGAAATTGACCAAAACAAAAATACATTGCTGAAAAAGGTGAAGAATGGCTTCCCCTTTCTCCTTCTCCGCTGGTGGAGCGATTCTGTGTACTTGGCTCCAGCAGGGAAAACAAGCGTTGATAAATTAGGTGTTGCAAGCACCCTCCTGCCAGGTTAGCAGGCGGGACCTGTGGCATGCTTTCCCTCACTGGCTGTCACGCTCCCTCTCTCTCTCCCAGGGGACATCAGGAAGCTATCCAGAAAAATAATTGCTTGACATGGTGGGTGGGTCAGGACCCTTTCCAAGCGACCTAGAAGAAAGAATAAAATATTACATTCAAATATCTGTCTAGCAAACATGCCTATATTTTGTGTTTCCCATAATTCCACCATGCAAACAAGTCAGTTGATGTATATTACCTTCGAACAGGGTGTTAAGGGAAGAAAAAGTAGAAATGTGTGGTCTCTTCCTTAAAGAGGTACAAGGAACAGAACATTTCTAATTTAAAATTAGCCAGCAGTATGAGATACTGTTAGTGTTTATATGTGAATTAAAGACTACAAAGAATGTGACCTTTGGGGGTACATCCCCCAAGCAGATTAGAGAACAGGCTCTGTGGCAACTCTGAAAGGAACCTGGCTCCAGGGGTCAGGCGCCTCTCAAGATCCTCAGCCAAGAGCTCAGGAACTAACACATCTCTCCAGCAAACATCCAGCAAACTGGAAATTGTGAGATATCTGAACAGCATCCGTGGTTTTAAAGAAGGGACCAGCCTGTACAAATCCTCCCCGCTGACAGCCTGCCTCAGGAGCACAAGAGAGCTCTGAAATAACCAATTCACGTTCTCAAGGAGATTTGAGGACATTCTTTAGAGAAAAGGGAACAGTATAAACTGAGAAGGATGCTTTGTAAGTTTTGTTTTGTTTCTAATCAAAGTAGCCAGTGGTAGATTGGCTCCTCCAGAAAACTGAGCATTTATTACTTTTATAATCAGAAAAAAGTGAAACTATTTGCATTTTGGATTTTAAGAAGAAAAGCATACAATTAGATACATCTCTATGAAGATTTCAAAATTCCAGAAATACAGGCAACCTGCTGAAACAAAACAAAACGAAACGAAACAGACATTTCACTTCTTTGCAGCAAGATATATCAATCACAGTGGACCAGCGACTTCTGAGTGTTGAGGGGACATCTGTGGCCCCAGCATCCGATCTTGGCAAGTCTCGTCCCTTCCTGTGGCCACAATCACAACGATCTCAGGAACTGGAAGGGCCCCTTGCCTCACTGTGAAAGTTGCCAGGAAAGATCTCCTGAGAACTGAGCAATGATCAAAATGTGGAAGGCAATAACAGGGAAGATTGCTATAAAATAAACCACATGAAATGGACATGAAGGAGTAAATAAACATCGATAACAAGTTTATAAAACTCAATGCCTCAATGCAAAAGTAAAAAAAAAAAAATAGTACTAAAAAGAGGCTAGTTGCAGTGGCTCACGCCTATAATCCCAGCACTTTCAGAGGCTGAGGTGGGAGGATCACCTGAGGTCAGGAGTTTGAGACCAGCTTGGCCAACATGGCAAAACTCTGTGTCTACTAAAAGTACAAGAATTAGCTGGGCATGGTGGCACATTCCTGTAATCCCAGCTACTCAGAAATCTGAGGCAGGAGAATCAATTAAACATGGGAGGTGGAGGTTGCAGTGAGCTGAGATAGCGCCACTGCACTCTAGCCTGGGTGACAAGAGTGAGGGTCCGTCTCAAAAAAAATAATAATAATACTAAAGAGAAATGATCTGTAATGTAAAAATAGTTTAATGATAATCATCTGCATTTTAAATTCCCACTGTGTTTACCAACAGCTTGGAAGGGAGATAGAGCAAAAGAAAGAAAACCAATAACGTGCTACATGCTTTCATCCTACATGAGAAAGGTAAAAGACCAATAACATGCTACATGTTAACATCTCATCCTACGTGAGATAGCTAAAAGATGTAGTTTATAGAAATGTTGATTTAAATATATATATATATGCGTATATGTACAAATCAAACTTAAGCATTACCGTTGTTAGTGAAGTAAACAGAAAACTCACAAATCATCCAGAAAAAAGAGAACAAGTCCTGCCTGGCAATATGGCAAAAGGTAGGGAAGGAAATACATTGGAAGCATGAGGGAAACATAAATAAACATCATAAATTAAGATGACAGAATTAAAACCAAGCAAATCAGTTAATATGGCAAAGTAAATGTTTAAACTCTTCTGTTAAAAGACAAATTCGTAGACTGTATAAAAACAAATATAAACTTTTATGTTCCTCCAAACGATCCTTTTAAAATGTGAGCATCGCCATAAAGGCAGGTTCTTGGAAAAATAATTTCCTGGAAGTGCATGTCTTCTGACACGTAAAGGACGGAGAGAAAATGAGCAAAAGACCATGAATTCGTCCATCTGCATTCACTCAGCCAGCATCTCCGGAGTGACCCTGGACACTGCGTGGGTTGTGGAGAATACGATGGTGAGGAAGACACTACGTCTGCTCTCTGGAGGTGCCATTCCGGAGAGGAGCACAGATGTGGGAAGAGGTGGTGACCCCACGAAGGACACATGCTGTGAGGGGAAGACTGGTGAGCACAGGGCCAGCCTCCCCCACCTCAAGCCAAGAAATCAGTTTGAAGCCGGATAGGGTCATTACATAATTGGTCATTTGTGTCTGTAACTCTCATAGAAAAACTCAGATTACATAACATATGCCTACACGCTCAAAATGTACCCCACTTTGTGTACGTTTCAGTTGTTAATTTTTTTTTCAGTCGGGGTCACTTCACTGTGTAGACACACAGAGCCTGATTCTCCTGCACAGCTCTCCCAGGTGGGTGATGCTTGGGAGCTGGTTGAACAGAAAAAGGCTCTGAGCTGCACAAGGGAACTTTTCCTACAGCAGTAGAGGAGTCAGAAGATGAAAATAAGGGTCCAGGAAATCACTGCACAGAGCAGGGAATTGAAGCATTACCCTGTTGTGGGTGGAGGTGGTAGTTGGAAGCATGCAATTACTTTCAACTGTTTTTATACCTGGTCAGCCGTCGAGCCAGATCTAAGGCTTTCTTTAGTCAATGGCAAGGTTTTTAATAATTCTGTACATTTTCAGAGCCCTCAGAGACAATGTGAGAAGATTGCAGCTTCTAACATGTCTCACATCGGTGCAAGTGACTTAGCTTATTCCAGTTGGGGACTGTCTTAGGTTGGGCTCCCCCAGAAGCAGACCCCCAAATCAAGATGTGAGTGCAAGTCATGTATTTTAGAGGTGATCCTAGAGAGCCATGGCAAGTGAGTGGGGGAAGGGGCTGGGGAGGGTGGGAAACCAAGGCAGGGAGTTATTGTAAGCAGGTCCCCCCCACCTCCTCCTCCTCCTCCTGAGGGCATTCAGGCTCATCCGCTACATTCTGCTGGGGGAGGGGGAAGCTGGGTATTCACCCACTCACTCCCTTCCATCATGGTTGAGAGCAGCCCTGGGATATTAACTCCCCAGCTTGGTTGGCCATGCCTGGCCCTGCAGCCATTGAACTCTTTCGCGCAGCAGGCGCAGGGGTCTGAAGGTCACAAGCCGTGGGCATGTATAGGAATGGAGAGTACCTAGGTGATGCTGGTGGGGTGCTGGCAGCATCTATTAAACGACTGTGCCTCCACTCTTCTTGCTCTCCCCCACTACTGGTTTTCTCTTCACATCTTTGTTAAATTAATGCTTGTATATATTTTTTAATTTTTAAAGATACTTTTATGTTGCTCAGGCTGGTCTCAAACTCCTGACTTCAAATGATCCTCCTGTCTCAGCCTCCCAAAATGCTAGAATTACAAGCATGAGCCGCTGCACCTGGCCGGTGCCTTGTGTCTTATTCTGCTAAACCGCTGTGGCTTCACTCTGTTACACTATCCCTCCCTCCTTCCTTCCCCGTACTTCCTTCTTTCCTGTCTGCAAACATTTACTGAATGACCGCTCATTTCAGCCCTGGTGATGAAAGATGACTGGACCTTTACATGCACAGATTCTTCATGACACTGTATTGGCAAGGCTAGGAGACAGGCATGCGTGAAGTACTGTGGAACACGGAGCTAGTGTCTTCTAGCTCGAAAGTAACTGCCAGGGAACTGGATAAAGTGACTCCTTAAAAGGCAGTGCAAATACATGCGTCAAGCTCAGAGTGTGCAAGGTGCTGGTTGAATGTGACGTTTGATTATGATAGCAGGTGACAGGTGGGCTGATGTGTTATGAGGAGTCTCTGCTGCTCCAAGTTCTCATCACTTTCCCAGCAAGGAAGCCAGGAGACGAATGACCTCCACTGTTGAGGACGGAGGAGGTCACAGTACATGCTCTATTGATGCATTTTCCAAGTGGAATTCAGGTCGTAGCGTAAACAGTTTGTGAAAGCTTGAAGGAAGACATATGACAGACGACATGCTCTTCAAACAAAGTAAGTCCACTGTCACCTCTCCTTAAATCCTGTCCTTCCCAGAGAATGTTCCCTGAGTGTCTAATGTGCACATCACATATCATTCAGCCAGATGTTCAAGCCAACCTTTGCGGACCTCTCTGTCATCCCTTGAACTCAAACTTCACTGTATAAAATGAACCCTGGGGAGCCTATTATAATGATATTCCTAGGCCCTGTTCCAAACCTACTGAATCAGAATCTCTGCTGGTGGTCCCAGTACTCTCAAGTTTAGGCACTTCTTATGCAGACAACCGTGCTTTTTCTGGGTTAGAGGAATGATACACTCATTCGTCCATCTATCTATGTATCTGCCCATCCATCCGTCCACCCATCCCTTTATCCGCTCATCCACCCATCCATCCATTTATCCATCCATTCAACCATTTATCCATTATCCATCCCCATCTGTCCATAAATTCATCCATTCATCTATCCATTTATTCATTTAAAAATATTCATTGAGGACCTACTATGTGCAAGGCACAGTGCTAGACAGTGGAGCTACTGAACAAAACAGACAATAACTCCTTCCATCAGAAATGTCACTTTCTTGGGAGGGAGGCAGACAAGAAAGTGCCAGATAGGTCAGGTATGTGGTATGTCAAGAGTAGTAAGTGTTATGGGAAACCTAAAGCAGGGGAGAGGGATGTAAAATGTAAAGTGGCAACTGAAATTTTAACAACAGTGGCTGGAAAAAGTTCCTCTGAGAAGGTGACATTTGCATTGAAGACTTAAGGCGAGACAGCCCACCTTCAACATGCTCACTGGGGAGAAAATTCCCCCCAGAGGGACTGGCTGCATCTGGCAAGCCTCTAGAAATAGAGAGAAAGCCAGCACAGCTGAACTGGGTGAGTCAGAGGTGAGGGTTGGGGTGTGAGATCAGAGAGGTAGGGAGAAGCTGAGGCCACTGGGGGACTTTGGGTTTTTCCCTGGCTGAGATGAGAAGCTCTTGGAGGAACTGGAACCATGGAATCCCATGATCTGATGCGTGCTTTCACAGGATCGCTTGGGCTGCTGTGTGTACAATAAACAGAAAGGTGGGGAAGTAGATTCAAGTAGTCTGGTTGGGAGGCAACCACAATGAAGTTCTCAGACCAGCAGAGAATGTCCAAAATTTTTGCTTTAACAAAAGGATTTTCATTCAGAAATGGATGTGACAAATAAGCAATAAAACATATGAAAAATACAAAATATACTCCAGATAGAAGTTGCTGGGTGTATTAGTCCATTCTCATGCTGCTATGAAGAAATACCCAAAACTGGGTAATTTATAAAAGAAAGGGGTTTAACTGACTCACATTTCTGCAGGGCTGGGGAGGCCTCGGGAAGCTTACAATCATGGTGGAAGGGGAAGCAAACATCCTTCTTCACGTGGCAGCAGCAAGGAGAATTGCAGAGTGAAGTGGGAGAAAAGCCTCTTAAAAAACCATCAGATCTCTTGAGAACTCACTCACTATCACAAGAAGAGCATGGCGGTAACCGCCCCCATGATTCAGTCACCTCCCACCAGGTCCCTCTCATGACACATGGGGATTATGGGAACTACAAGATGAGATTTGGGTGGGGACACAGCCAAACCATATCACTGGGTATCACAAGGCTGCCCCGGGCTGACTGTGCTCCCCACAATCCTAGGGGCACCATTGCACGCACACTGGAGCTGTGCATGCAATGGCCCTGCTTGGGCTGGGGAATTAGCAGGGAATGAAGCTGGGACTCTGAATATGTTTGGAAGGTAAGGCCAACGAGCTGTCTAGCAAGATCCCTTTCACAGTGGAAATGGAATCATCTTTTGTCGTTTTCCTCATGTGGGTCCCCTCTGCAGAGCAGATTCAGTGTAGAACTTTCGTTTGGATTCTCAAGAACCAGCAGAAAGTCACCGAGTGCTGCCCTGGTTTTGTCATCAGTCATCAATCTCCCAAAAGCCTGGGGAAGATAACTTGGAGAGTGAGCCCAGATGTATCTTTGGAGACAAGGTGCCCATTAATAGAATGTCATATTTAGTCAATGACATTGTAGGAATTTGTAAGTGTTTTCTGAAGGGAAAAACATTTTGTCTTTGATGGATTTTCTGTTTTACAGACATAATTAATCACATGTCTTAAGAAATCAATTTCTCTAATAGCAAAAATAATCTATGTTTTGCCAACTGGAAACACCACTTTCATTTAAGAAACACTCTCCATCAGTTGATCGTACTTCTTGGCGCCAGAAGCAAGGATGCCGTCCATATGCTCAGATTATAATGATTCACTGAAGAAATATGAAGTTCTCAGACCAGCAGAGAGTGTTCAAATGCTTTTGCTTTAAAAAAGGATGCTCATTCATAAATAGATGTCACAAATAAGTAATAAAATACAAATATACAATACACAAAGTATACAAAACAATTGTTTTGTATACAATTATACAATTGTTTTCAAAATTCTGAGGAATAGGCATATTCTGAAGAGTGTCGTGTGATAATGTAGAATCAAAGAATTTGAACTCATACGCAGATGTTAACCTAGTCCCCTTCCCCTGCCCCCATGGCAGGACCCCTCTTCAGTATCTTCAGGAAATGGGCTTCTACGCCCTCTCCCAGCATGTCAGGGGAGGAAGAGGCTGAAGCACTGCCTGCTGTTTCCTGACTGAATAGTACTGGCTGTGGGAAAGCTCTGCTTATTGCAGATGTACCCTCTTGTCATTTCCCCATTGGCACTGGTTAGGTCTTCTGGAATTACAGTTCTTCTCTCAAAAAGGTGAAGCTGGCTATCAAGTCAGTAGGAAAAAATCACTTTTCTGAGCTCACACTTTCCTCGTTCCATCAGCTGCAACAGGAATCCAGTCTTGGTGATTTTTTTTGTTGTTTTTTTTTAGACGGAGTCTTACTCTGTCGCCCAGGCTGGAGTGCAGTGGTGTGATCTCGGCTCACTGCGACCTCCGCCTCCAGGGTTCAAGCGATGCTCCTGCCTCAGCCTCCCGAGTAGCTGGGATGTGTGTCACCACACCACCTAATCTTTGTTTTTTTTTTTTTTTTTTTAGTAGAGATGGGATTTCACTATGTTGGCCAGGCTGGTCTCAAACTCCCGACCTCAGGTGATCCACCCACCTTGGCCTCCCAAAGTGCTGGGATTACAGGTGTGAGGCACTGCACCTGGCCTCAAAAAGGTGAAGGTGGCTATCACGTCAGTAGTAAGAATTCACTTTTCTGAGCCCACACTTTCCCCATTCTGTCAGCTGCAGCAGGAATCCAGTTTTGGTGATTTCTTAAAGAAGCCATTTGAACCGAGGCACAGGGTTCCAAAGGCACATGGCCCCCACAGAGCTCACCACGTGCTTTCCACGTCTACCCCAGGTATCCAGAGGGAGTGAGGGCTGACACTTACTGAGAGTCACCTCCTTCTTGCCCTGGGGTTGAAGTGGGGTCACCTTGGGGGAAGAAGTCCTACTTCTCTGAAAACAGCAAAGGAACTAACACTTGGCTCACCCCGACTCAGCTGTGCAGGCTTTGTTGGAAGAGAAAACCCCGCATCCCTAATCCATCAGGGTCTGGAAGAAATCTCACAAGAGAGAATGACTTGATTTGAAAATTCTGACTGCCTTTGTCATCCTCCTGCCAGGCCTGACCTTTTGCAGATATGCTTTTAATTAAGCAAGGGTTTTGCTTAGCCTCCTCCCACCTTCTTCAGTTTCCAGCGACGGTGCCAGATTGTTCAGTCAACTTCTTAAATTAACACAACAGCTGCCGGTGAACTGGGGGCTTCCATAGGAGATACCAGTGCCTGCCTTTCTGTGCTTGTCATGGCTTCTTCCCTGCAGACTGAGATCCGGGGCACTGGGGTGACAGAGAGCACGTGGCCACATCGACGGGTCACAGGGAGGACCTTACTGTGTGCTGCACATATTTGTGACCTGACCAGTGACTGGCAGGCTGCATCCTGGACTGAACCTAGAAGACATGCCTCTGGGGTGAAGAGGGGTCAACAAAGCAGCTCGTGTTCCCTGCTCCAAAGGACGCAGCTGCAGAGTGTTTTGGTCGTGGAGAATCGCTACCGTCCCCAACTCAGAACTTGGAACAAGCTGTCTCGTCTCCAAAATACAAAGAAAACAAAAGATCAACGGGAACACAAAGTGAGGTGAGGGAAAGTGCACTTGTGGCAGCAAGCCCGCTGTTCCTGCCATGAGGAAATGCTGAAGTCACTTAGAACTGACGGCTGAAATGATTGTGGCAAGTGCTTTCTTGCCACCCTGGGTGAGGTGGCATTTCCCTATTAAAATCCCTTACCATTTTCTAAGGGGTGCAGTTTAAGGACATCTTTTTGTGAAACACCTAATTGTACTAACTAAGCCTCCTTTTGGAGAGAACTGACCCTGCTTTTCTCCAAAGGTAAATATTGAATGTGACAGTGGGAGAAAATCATTCAAGTTGTTATTGACACGCTCTGATAAACATTTGGCAAGCAAGAATCTGGTTTGAAATCCAGACACCCAAAGTCCTAGGTTGATCACTGTGTTCTTCTCTAACACGGGGACCTGCAAACAGCAGTCTGTTACATGGGTTTCCTTTGAACTAGGAAGGCTGGCATCCTTCCAACGGGCCACTGGGTCTAAGGTCCAGCTGCCCGCTTGGTTGCAAAACCTTCTCTTGTGTCTAGAACGTTGGGAGATATCATGGCCTTCTTATGCCCGTAGGCCAGCCCATTGATTTAGAACGCAGTTAACAAACAGAAATACAGACACGTTTGCTTCTAAGGTCTTAGGAATGAAATTCCCTTTAGAGCTCACCTGAAGTGGAGCATTAAGTGCCTTCTTGCAGAAGGGTTGCTCCTACATTGGTCCTGTTGTAATACGTGCCTTTGACACACAGCAAACACCTAGGATCCTAGAATGTCACGCCAGCAAGGCCCTAAGGCATCACGCTTCTTCTGATGACAAACCTACAGCCCAGGGTGCCATGTGACTGGCTCAAGGCCCCACAGCAAGTTGACCTCAAAGCTGCGCCCAGGCTCCTGGGCTGATAAGCCCACACCCCGCATCCTGCCCTCCCAGGATCCTCCAGACCCTTTAAGAGGAGGAGATGCTGACCTGGGCATTTGGAGAGACACAGTCTTCCTGGACTTGGGGGTGGGAGGGGTAAGGACAGTCGCCGTGTCGCTGACTGTCTTTACAGTCTCAGGAATTGTACCTGTTGAGGGTCCCTCAGTTTTGCAGCCAATGCCAAGACAGGTGAGGAAAACAGTCCCGGCCTGTTGTGTGTTGCTGGGACACTTTGCCGCAGATGTCACCTTCGCTCTCCTGACTCACCTAATGCTGACAGTGGCGCCTGTGGACCCGGCTTTCTTCCCACACCTCCTGAAATGCTCATTTATCAGTGGAAACTCCCTTTGCAGCACCTCAAGGAATTTCCCCCTTCAAGGGTCAGTGAATGACAGCCAGAACAGCCCATTGTATATGGTATTGTCAGACTGAAATATAGTCAAAGAACTATCACCCAATGAATGGTATTAGACCTGCATGGGGTAGTGCCAATGGGAATTGGAATTCCAGCCCCTTATCTGCCAGAAGAATTCCGTGGACTCCATGGAAGGCCATCGTGCCACAAAGCAGTTCACCACTGCTGCTTCCCTTGGAGGGGTGGGTCTCAGTGCAAGATGCAAAGAAGTCAAGTGGACTGGGAACCATGTTGCCCAGCATCGGTCACCTCACCTGTCCAGGTGGGCGCTCCCTTCTGCAGCTGTCCCCATGGCTTCTCCCCATGAGGGTGGACACCCAGGCAGTGTTCCAGTGTTCACAGAAGCCACGGGCTCAGGAACGGTGCCCCAATTCATCTCCACCAGAAGGAAGGACAAAGATCTACTTGCATCCTAAAATAGCATACTTTCAGATTTTAGGAGCACTTTTCTATGGGAAATACTGAAAATGGACTTTTGAACCTCAGGAGAGAAAGAGAGAGAACAAGTCAGGCTGAGAAACATGTTTCCCAGCAAGCAGCAGCCCGCCTGAATCCCCGCACCTACACATGGGGTGGGCTTCTGGTGGAAGACTGTGGGAACCAAAACTAAATAAATGCTCAGCGCCCTCAGTGCTTCTAAAACGCAAGGCTGGCAACAATACAAAATACAAACTGAAAAGAAAAACAAACAGGTAGCCCTGCCAGCTGGGCATTGCCCCAGGTGTCTGAATAATTTTGTGATTGAATCAGGCACCTGCCTATAGCATTGCAGTTTATTCCTCCTCAGCTAAAGTGACATACTTAACGAGAATGTCGCCTTAGTGTCTGGGCTTATTCAAAAACAAAGGTAAATAGAAGGGGCAAGAATGGAAGAGGGCATGCAGGATTTGCTCAGGACTGTTTGCTTTTGCCCACGGAAACTGCAGTGGCCTCGAGAAGCAGTTGAGTGGGTTGTATAACCCTCAGCTGCTTCGGTCTCAACAGGGAAAATACTGTCCTGGGTAAGCACACCTTGGGTTTTTGTTGTTGTTGTTGTTGTTTTAGCTGAATCAATTTCTTAGAAAAATGAAGTCTCCATAGCATTTGTTTTCCATTTTTAAGTTGTTATAAGAACAATGGAGTGAAATGGGAGATGGAACTGCCTCCCAGTGCCTGCGATCTTCACCCACCTGCATCCTTCATCTGTCTCCGTGTCATTCCCCCTTTGTCACACTCTGACCCCCTCTCTGATCACAATCTTTAGTTATACTATCATTACTCACCTCCCAGACAGACTCTGTAGATTTCAAATGTCAAAATCAAGGAATTCTCCACACGATCATTTAATCAGGAAAACAGAGAGAAAGTGAAACATAAATGAATTACAACTCACATTTTCCACACCCTCTGCACCCTCTGTGGATGCTAGACTTCAGCCAAGTCTCCTTCCTAACCATGTGTGCTGCTTGTTGAACTATAAACTAAAAGGTTTGTTTCCAGGGTTATGTTACTGTTGGCTGATAGCATATCATTTCAAGGGGGTCCATTTTTCTCAGCTCGGCTCAAATCACTTTGGCAGGTTTAATCTGGTCTAACAGCTTTGCTATTTACTGCTGGAATTTCTGTATCTTAAGAGCACCCTGGGAATTTAGCTTGGTGGCTAAAAGATTGACTTATAGCTCCAAACCCCAGGTGGAAGTCAGGATGCACTGAAAATATACACAAGGATATATTGCAGAATTATCTTTGCTCTGAGAGCATTCCCACGGGCACGGAATTAATTTCTGGCTTTTAAACTGTGTAAAAGTTACTGTATGAATCTAGAGATTTAGAGCATTCCTCAGGTTGAAAGTGGAGAGCTGGGCGGGGGAAGGAGCAGGGACTGGGACGCACACAGACCTGGGCTCTGTGATTGACTAGTCCTGTGATCTTGGGTGTGTTCCTTGATCTCTTTGAGCTTTCTTCTCCTCATCTGCACAAGAGGTTAATAAATCCCCAGTGGAGAGTTGTCCTGGGGATCTAGTGAAGCAGTGCTCTGGGGATACAAATTCGTAAGTCTCTGTCTCTATTTAGAGGACTCTCCATCCCCTCCTCTATCTAAATCACTCTCACCTTCTCTCTGTTTATAAAATATGTTTTAAATGTTAGAGAGCCTGAGACTTAGGAGGACCATCAGAGTAATAGTGACTCAGTCTTTGTAGATGGGACCAAGGTTGATCAAGATTTTTCACAAATTTGTTTCATTCCACTCTTCCAAACGTCTTTGGAAGAGCTCATTCTTACTTCTGTTATCTGCTGAAGAAGCCATGCTACATAATTGAAGATAAGCAAAGCAGGGCCCTAACAATCATAAGATAACAACAATGGCAACGATGACAAGGACGATGATGATGATGATGACAGCTAACCTTCACTGAGGGCTTCCTTGTACCTGATATTCTATTAAGTGGCCCAACATAGAGTTACTCATTTAATACTCACAACATCTTATTTGATAGGACTATTATGATCCCTATTTTATGGATGAGATCATCATGTTTCAGAGATATCCAAGGTCACCAAACAAGTGAGAAGCAGAATAGGATTCGAATCCCATCTTTGTACTCCATCTCCATGTCAAACCATGGTCTAATTATCTTTCTACTGTCTCAAGTGATAGATGACATTAAAGAAGAAAGGTTACCTTTGTAGAAAATAAAATCATCAGGAAGATTTTTTAAAGGAAGAAACAGATCATTCAGCAAATACTTTGGGTGTCTATTAAGATTAGGTGCTGTATTGGACATTGGGAAGCCCTTGAAATCACCCAGGTGAGAGATAGCAGTAGCCAGGTGTATCAGATACTTTCCCTTGTTCCTCATCTGTTTCCCACTTTCAGCTACTTGGTCTGTATCAGCCACTGCTCTGACCAGCTTTCCATGGATTACAATGAATCACACAGGCACAACAAAAAATTCATGCAGAATATATACAGAATCCATACAAAAAAAAAATCAGATTTCAAGATGGACAAAGTATTTGAAAAGTCATTAAGCAAAAGAGGAAATCCAAATGTCCAATAAACTTACATAAAGGTGCTCAACTTCATTAGTTATTTTGGAAATTCTCGTTAAAACCGAAATGCAATGGTCCTACACACCCATCAAAATGGCTACAATGGAAAGAGTGGAAGGGGTTTGGAGCTACTAAAACTTTCATATACTACTAACAGAAGGATAAACTCACACAATCACTTTGGAAAATTGTTTGGCTGTATCCACCAAAAACACATGTGTGCCTTATGATTCAGCAATTCTGCTCCTGGGTGTACACCAACAGTAATACATGGATATGTTCACCAAGAGGAATGAATGTTCACTGTGACACTATTTGTAATAGTCCCAAATTGGAAGCTTGACAAAAGCCCGTGAAGAGTAGAATAGATAAATAAAATATGTTAGCATCATACAATCGAATATCACACAGCAATGAAAATGAACATTATACACAGCAGTATGGAGAAACTCACAAACATAATGTTGACCAAAAGAAACCATCAATAGAAGCCATTCATTCCAGCACTACAAAGTTTTAAAGTATCTTTAAAAATTAATGAATGTTATTAGAAATGAGGACAGTGGGTCCTCTGGGTTGGGGAGAAGTAGGGAGTGCCTGAAAAAGGGTCTAAGTGGGGCTTCTGGGGTGTTGGTAATGCTTTGTTTCTTGATCTAAATGCTGAGTACCTGGTTGTATTAGTCCATTTTCACACTGCTGATAAAGACATACCTGAGACTGGGTAATTTATAAAAGAAAGAGACTTAATGGACTCTTTCTTTAGGAGCACTTTAGGAGGCTGGGGAGGCCTCACAATCATGGTGGAAGGTGAATGACACATCTCACATGGTGGCAAACAAGAGAAGAGAGCTTGTGCAGGGAAACTCCCATTTTGAAAACAATCAGATCTTGTGAGATTTATTCACTTTCAAGAGAAAAGCATGGGAAAGACCTGCCCCGTGATTCAATTATCTCTCACTGCGTCCCTCCTACAACATGTGGAAATTCAAGATGGGATTAAAATTTTTTAAAATCAATAAAATGCTAATGTGACTTATATTGATTAGTGTGGTTGCATTTGGCCACTCTTTGTGGTAAACTTACTTAAGTAACCCAAATGAACAATAGCTCCTGGCATTCTTGCTCATATGTAGCCCCCTCCTACACTGTCTCCAGACTTGGCCATGTGACCAGCTTCAACAAATGGGACACCAGCAAGTGTGATGTAAATGGAGGTTCAGTAAGCTTTCGCAGGCTGAGTTTGTTTTCTTGGAATGCCTTTTCTTGGAACCTGGCCACGAGGCTGTGAGGAAGCCCAAGCAGCCGTCTGGAGATGCCCATGTAAAGTTCCCTCCTCTTACGTGCGGATAAGCATGCCAACCTTGGGAACTGTAGAGGTGATTAAGCGAGTTAATATACACAAGTGGACACACAGTGAAAGGCAGGCTCTAGCTGCTTACCTTGACCAAAAAGATTTCCTTCCATTTCTACAAACTTGTACATTGCCTTCTTCCACACTGCTCAAAGTTCGCCTTTTCTAGGAAGCTATTTGGCACTTCTTAGTCCTCCTCTATCCGTCGGCACAGCCTGCACAATTCAACACAGGAGTATTTGGTTGTGCTCTGGAGCTGGACAATACTTTAACAGTGAGTCATTGCACTGTATGACACTGAGAGGCAGTTGTGCCCTTCATCTCATCTGGGCTTCATCACAATGCTATGTGAATTGGGCAGAGTAGATACTATCACATCCATCTCAAAGATGAGAGAACTGATGCGTGGAGGGCTGCCATTCCTTGGCTGGCCCTGTGAGAGGAGTGGTGGGATCCGAAGGTGGGCCTTCCCCTTCTCTGGCTGCCTTGAACCCCAGGGAAGGATATGGTGCTTCATTTCCTTGGTATCTCCTCTCAGGCATCTGCTCTTCCTGGACCCACCAAGACACGCCAGTGCTCTCGCCAATGTTGAACCCAGGACTTTGCTCAATAAAGCTTCTCGATTATGATACTAATAATGCAGCACTGATAACTCAGAGATAGGACGCTCTGCTGAGAATCAGAGGGATGAGTTTGCTCCACATTCACTGAAGAAGGTGCTTCATCATCCGAGGAGGTGTCAGTCCTTAAGCACAGCCTGAATGCCACCTGCTGTTGCTGCTTCCACTGGCTGCCACTTACTGACCACTGGTTCCATGGGCTCTATGGTACAGAGATGGAAGCATCCTTTCTCCACTGGGGCCTCTCACTGTGACCAGGACTAAGACAGGGAAACAACCAAAGGATAGTGGGATCAGAGCTGTTGACGGCACACACAGGGTGCCATGCAAATCCACAGATGAGGAGAAGCTGGGAAAACTATGTGATGATGTTCATCTTCATTTTGTCCCCCAAGAACCCCCAGGAGAAGGAAGTAAGGATACACCTAGCAAGATCCGTAGATGCTCTCCAAAGCATGTTTATTTCACCTACTTTTCCATTCCCATTGAAGTGGTCCAGGCCCAAGGCCTGTAACCCCCAGCCAGAGTGTGGTGCCCTCCCCAGCCTGGCTGCCTCCTTCAGCCCTGCACCTCCCCTGCACTGGCAGATGGCTGCCAGGCTGGCCTCCAGCACAGTCAACACTTCCCACAGCCTCCTCCACAGCCCGTCATGGCTCCTGCAGCCTTCAGCAGCATTTCCCTACTTTTTTCTCACTGCAAAGCTATCTTTGGCCCCAAAGTGACTTGGCCATCATGACCTCACAGGGAATAGAGACAGCTGACACAGATTTGGCTCCTTGATCAGGCTTTAGCCTAAGTATGATGTAGTCAGGAAAACCCTCTCTGGGCTGGTGGCCTGGGGCCACAATGGTACCACACTATCTTCTTTCAAACTATGGGTGCTCACATGAGGGAACGTTCCAGGCATTTGCTTCCTGTGTTAAACAGGACCCTCTACAAAGGCAATGGTGGTGTCCGTTCTGTTCACCACAACAGGCTGCACTGAGCAGAGGATGGGGCCCGTGGCTGGTGTTTCCTAGGTGGCAGCTGGATGGCTACGGGTTCCAAAACCATCCTCTGCATTTGGAGGTCTCTGTCCAGGAAATTCAGGCTCCCCTGCATCAGGTTTTATGCTAGAAGCAAAAGGAAATTCAAACAGGTTTGAAATGACAGGTTGGTGGCTTACAGGTTGGTAGAGGAGACAGACTTCATTAACAAGGGCTTCAAGTCCGGGCTCCTCTGTGCCCCTGCAGAGCACGAGGCCATCTGTCATGCTGGGGTGCCTCTCTACTACCATTGCCCCGTGGAGCAGCTCCTTCGCTGGCATTTTCTGTGACTATTCTGAGTAAGTTTGTTGAAGCTAGTATTTGTTGAACACTCATCTGAGTCAGGCACTGTACGTTTCATACCTGATCCATACAAGAGCTCCAAGTCAGAGGAAAGAAGGCGAGAGTTGGAGATGTGAAGTCACGTGTCTAACTAATGTCCAGCAGAGAGAAAATGGGAGAGGATGCAATGGAGAAAGGTCTGTGCGATGCTGTAACCAAATATGCTCAGTTACAGAGAACAGAGTCATGTTTGCCAGTTTAGAAAGGGATTTACCTCGGCCGGGCCCGGTGGCTCACGCCTGTAATCCCAGCACTTTGGGAGGCCGAGGTGGGTGGATCACAAGGTCAGGAGATCGAGACCATCCTGGCTAGCACAGTGAAACCCCGTCTCTACTAAAAAATACAAAAAATTAGCCCGGCATGGTGGTAGGCGCCTGTAGTCCCAGCTACTCGGGAGGCTGAGGCAGGAGAATGGCGTGAATCCAGGAGACGGAGCTTGCAGTGAGCCGAGATCCCGCCACTGCACTCCAGCCTGGGTGACAGGGCGAGACTCCATCTCAAAATAAATAAATAAATAAATAAATAAAAGGAAGGGATTTATCTCTGTTACTAAATTGATAACAGAATCACTGAGGAGCTGAAGAATGATCCTAGGTGAGCTTCCAGGACCAACTATGATGCTACAAAAGTAGGCTGTTAAGGAAGCTGCCTGTCAAGCAGGGCCCCAAGATGTCACTGCTGCCTCCAGAATGCTGCCCTCCACCCACTGAACTCAGTGCTGAATGCAAGTCTTGAACAGTGCCTCTAATTGGCATGAGATCAGTTGCAACCAGAATCTTGGCTCTAAGAACATCTGGGAAATAGTGGTTTTAGCTCTTTAGCTTCTGTAGAGCAAAAAGGCATATCCAATAGAGTTGGAGAAAAGAAACCTTGGAGAAGGTAAGTCAGAGGTAGTCTCAAATATCAGTCCAACATTAAATGGTGATTTCATGTGTGTGTGTGTGTGTGTGTGTGTGTATATGTCTGGTGTGGTGTAAGTTTGGGTGGGGTGGGGGTGATCGTATATGTGCATTCTCTCTACCCTCCTTCCATGCATATGCATCCAGGAGAGATGAGTCCACCTTCTCTCCTTCTGGCACATGCCCCCATATTTCATCTTATCTAAAGATCTTTGTGTCCTGCCAAACTTCTGACTGTGGGGGCCACTGCTAACTGCCTATCCCGAAGGCATTCTCTACTTCCTTACTTAAAACACCCAATATACACTCTTCCCTTTTTCCTTGTCGACAGAAGTCCAGTGTATCTCAGGATGTGTTCAGGACTTCTTGCAGCTCAGGATAGACTTACAAGATGGTTCTGGCCAAGAAGATTTAAGTAGAAGTTTAAAAGGTGAAGCTTCTAGAAAAGCTATTGTTTTCCTAATGAAAAGGGACCCTTAGCTTGCATTTCCTTTTGATTTTTGTCCTTTCCTGTTAGTTCTTACTTCCTGGAAATGAAACATGTTGCCTAGAGGTGGAGCACCCATTCAGTGAGCCTGTGACGAAGGCCATATACCAAGAACAGGAGAAAGCTAGAAGGAGCCCATATCTCTGACTGCCCTCGACTGCCCACACAAGAACTCACGCTGGAAAAAGAAAGCCCTGTTTCAGTAAGCTCATGTGTGTTTAATTTTCTGTTTTTCTGATACTCACAAACCCCAGAGAGTCTTCTCTGAACTTAATCTTTGTATACTCAGTTCCATGGCCTAATGGAATTTTAGGGTCAAAAGAGGGTTTAGAGATTACTTAGCTACAGTCATATACTGCCTTGTAGATTATTAGCACTCAACGTATGTGTGTCTAGTCTACATGGTGAGTGTTAAATTCTCTGAGGATGGAAATTATATGTACATTTAAATATTTGTGTTGAAAATGTTTCTCAAAACCTTGCTAAGTAAATGAATTCACAGAATCTTTCACAATGTTTCTGGAGAAACATTTTTTTTGAAAGTACATAGATTCTATGAAAAATTTGCGGAGGATAGAAAGAAAAAGAAAAATCCTATGGAAAGGTTAAATTTTGAAACTCTTGTTAAAATAAAATCCTTAGCCAAATTAAATTTAACAGAGTTTATTTTATTATATTATATTATATTATATTTTATTTTTGAGACAGAGTTTCGCTCTTATTGCCCAGGCTGGAGTGCAGTGGCCTCCATGATTTTGGTTCACTGCAACCTCTGCATCCCGAGTTCAAGGATGCTCCTGCCCCAGCCTCCCAAGTAGCTGGGATTACAAGCATGCACCATCACGTCTGGCTAATTCTTTGTATTTTTAGTAGAGACGGGTTTGCCATGTGAGCCAGGCCAGTCTCGAACTCCTGGCCTCAAGTGTTCCTCCCACCTCAGCCTCCCAAAGTCCTGGGGTTACAGGCACAAGCCACAGCACCCAGCCTAAATTTAACAGAGTTTAATTGAGCAAAGAATGATTCATGAATCAGGTAGCCTCCCCAGCCAGAGTAGGCTCAGAGAGTCCAGCACAGCCACGTGGTGGAAGATGAGTTATAGACAGAACAAAGGAAAGTGATGTACAGAAAATGGAATTGAAGTACAGAAGCAGCCGAATTGGTTATAGCTCAGCATTTGTCTTATTTGAACACAGTCCAAACAGCTGACCACCATAGATTGGCCAAAACTCAGTGATTGGCACAAGGGTAGGTTATAGTCTGTTTGCACTTCCATTTAGGTTATAGTTCACGATGTACAGAGAAACCTTAGGCCAATCTTAAAATATTGGCTGGTGACATTACTTTTAATGGCAAAAACTACAATTACTTTTGCACTAACACGTAAGGAGGCAGTTTTAGGCTAAAATCAATTTAACAGATTTATTCTGAAAACTTGTTTTGTCTGTTGCCACATAAAAAACAACCTCGAGGCTGGACGTGGTGGCTCATGCCTGTAATCCCAGCACTTTAGGAGGCCAAGGCGGGCAGATCACCTGAGGCCAGGAGTTCGAGACCAGTCTGTCCAACATGGAGAAACTCCGTCTCTACTAAAAAATACAAAGTTAGCCAGGTGTGGTGGCGCATGCCTGTAATCCTAGCTACTTGAACCCGGGGGGCTGAGGTTGTGGTGAGCCGAGATCACGCCATTGCACTCCAGCCTGGGTAACAAGAGCAAAACTCCATCTCAAAAACAAAACAGAACAAAAATCAACCTCGAAATGTAGTGGATTCAAACAACCGTGATTTTATTTGTTCTTGATTTTCTGGGGCTAGGATTTGGGATGATGTTTCTTCTGCTTCATGCAGGTTGGCTGGGATTACTTACTCGGCTGCATTCAGCTGGTTCCTGGGCTGGGCTGGGAGGCCAAGAAGGCTTCACTCACAAGCCTGCCCATGGGTGCTCCTGCTTCTGCCAACTTCTATTAGTCAAAAAAGGTTGCAGGACCTGGCTGAATTCAAGGGAAGGGGAAATAGGCTCTTCTTAAGGAGAAATAGCAAGGCTGTAATACAAAAGAACATGTATGATGGCAGAGAGTGCTGTCACCATCTCTGGAGACAAATCTACCACTCTAACTTTCACTTCTTTACAAGCCGAGATTACCCTGCAAATTGGAATTTTTATATGTGAGGAAAAATTAATATTTATAGGATCCCCACCATATGCTGAGTGCTGTGCTAACTACTTTCACGTAGAATTTCTCCTTTGCTGTGACCTATATTTTCTGTAGATCTAATCTCTGGGTTCATTAGAACCACCTGCTGATGGAAAGGCAGTAGCTCACAGCTGGTCCATCCACAAGGGAGGATGCATGACAATTCCGACAGGTGGAACCTCTCCAGCTTCCTTTCAAACTCAAGAACAACCCTAAACATGTTCTCTTTGTCCCTAGGGATCACGGGATACCGACTGCATTCCTAAAAGAGCTCATATCACACTGTTGTTCATTTGGCCTCTTGGGGCATGGAAGCTTATCTTTTTAGAGATTCTTTTATTAGTGAAAAGAAACCATTTCTGTGATTCTGGGTATCCAACTAAAACTTGTACAAACAGAAGATATTAGATGGGCAGCTCCCTGGCAACCCCTCCTATTCAATTGTGAAACACCCTCCTCCAGCTATTCAGAAACTACAAACTAAGGCAGTAGCCCCATGATGTCTGTACAAGAACTGATGACAGGCACACCCAGAGGCTTACAGGGTGTTGTGCTGAACATCAGCCCTGAGGGACCTTCCTGTTTTATCCCTTTTGAAACTCTTGACTGTGATTCAAAAGTAAAGAATAAAACAATAACCTGCCTGTGTACCACAGAGCAACTCTACTGCAGTAAAAACGGCAGATGCAGGAATATTTCATCCACCAGAAATTAACCTGCAGTCAGAGGAAAGCTGTGACATCAGCAGAGTTGGTGTCTCTGGAGTCAAAAGGGAAAGTTCTGGGACCTTCTAGCAGGGAGGTCGTGGAAAACACAGGAGCGGCCCCAGATTTCTAATAGGGGCAATTTGCTAACATTTTCAACACCTTTTAAATGTTGTAGACACTTTAGGAGTAGTGTAGGGATTTTAAACGTTTATTAGGCAAATGAGAAAAGAGAGGCCCAAGTGGGTGAGGCGACTTGACCTGGGTCATTGGGCTGGGGTGTGGCACAGCAGCTTCTGGACCCCATTTCCTCATCTCCAGCCCAGCCCTCTTTCCAAATACACCCTTCCTCCAACCCCGACCTTTCTGCCCAACTCATCTTTACCAAGTGACCCTGAAGTGGTGAAGAGGAAACTTCCACTTGGTCAGAGCGTGGAGAACAAGGAGGAGGGGACGGGAAGCGACAAGGTCAGGGGTTTCTGAAGGGTCTTTAGGCAGCCTCAAGCTGGAAGGTGTGTGTGGTGGGCAGGGGAGGTCTCTCTAACACCTCCTGCCTCTCCTGATAGCACTAGAGGAGGGAAGGAGTCATTCTTGGCCAAATCGAGGGAGGCCTGCAGCAGCCAGGCCTTCAGGGACGCAGCATGTCTAGTGGTTGTAATCTGGTCTCACATCAAAAATCACACAGAAAGACAGAAAAGGCTCCTTGACTGTAAGGTCTTGGTGAGGACACACCTGTGTGAACTTGAGCAAACCAGGGAAGAGGAAGTCAGTAGAAAATGTGCCTGGAAGACAAAGAGAAAAGAATAGAGGCCAGTCCTTAGTCACAATTATTGTTGGGGCATTTATGAGTGAATGTGTACGTGTGAATATTGCAGAAATAGACAGCTGAGGGCAGAATTCCCATTGGCCTTGTCTTTGGGACTATGTGTTAGCAGAAGACAAAAGAAACAAAAGAGAGCCACCATTGGTTTGTAACTCAAAGGATAAAGGCTAGCGGGGATGGATACCTCATTCTCCATGATGTGCTTGTTTCACATTGCATGTCTGTAGCAAAACATTCACATACCCCATAAATATATACACGTACTATGTACCCACAAAAATTAAAAACTAAAAATAAAAAGGAGAACAACAACAAAACCCCAAAGAGAGCTACTTCCTCTACGTTAGAAATACATAGGAAACTTAGTGTTGAGAGAGTGAGGAGAGGGAAAGCAGAGGAGAAAAGAACGGGAAGGGGATCCCGAGACACACACTCAAGCTTTGGGGTTAGCTGAAGGGCTTTTTAACTAAAGGAAAATCCGACATTAACATGCCAGGAATGCTGACACAGACCCCCTTCTGGCTCCTAAATATTCAGTAGGATCTGTGCTGCCCCCACCAGCCTCGAGGATTTTTTTTAGTGGGTAGGGAGGTGGGGTGGACAGAAAGGAAACAGGCAGAGTCTCACTCTGGCTAAACTTGGTGAGAGGGAGGGAGGGTCTGCTGGACCGTAAGATGCTTCTTCAACTGGATTGATTCAATGGACGCAGGGCTTGGCTTGGGAGCTCCTAGGAATGACCCATCATTTGGGGAGCTCACTGGTTGGGGAATGAAGGTCAAGTCAATGTCATCTCCATCCTAAGAGCCAAAGAGCCCCAAATGATATATTGTTTTGTAGACTGATATGGTTCAGTTAGTAATGATAGTTCTAGAACTTTCTACCCATCTTTTGGTGGTCCTGAGGTCCAGGGCAGTGCTTACAGAGACCTTAGCCTGCACAAGTCTTGGCTGGATAGACACTCCTTGCACCAAGAGGCAGGAATTCTATGTTGATTCTGTTCTAAACAGCCTTGTGCCTGGGGTGCCTTTGTAACTACCCAGCAGGTTCTTCCTGCCTGCTGTACAAAGAAAATCTACTCACTGAGATTGATACTGCTCCCATGAGTGGAGGAACACCAGGGTTCTTCATCTCAGGTTGAATTAGATAAAACAGCATGGACACACGTGGAGTGGTTTTAAGGAGCAGAGAATTTAATAGGCACGAATGAAGGAAGAAGCTCCCCCATACAGAGACAGAGGGAGGGGGACTCCAAAGCCGAGGGAGGAAACCCTGTGTGCAGCGGAAATGTGTCTACTTATGTGAGGAGGCTGGAGGAGGTGGTGCCTGATTTGCATAGGGCTCGGGATTGGTTTGACCAGGCATGTCACTCACATAGCCCGCAAAAAAACTAGCCCTCCTCTCTAGCCTTTTAATATGCAAATACAGGGTGCCATGATGTTCTACACACGTGAGCATAAAAGGGGGCTGCCATGCTGTCAGGCACATGTGGGGGCAAGGGCAAGAAGAGGGTGGGAATCGCCATGTTTGGGGGTACCCAGTTTCTAATGGCCTGTATTTGCATATCAAAGTTGCCAGCCCGGCTCTAAGACCAAGGGCTTTCCTGCTAGACAAGAAAATGTTTCTGGAGCTGCTTTAAAAGAAACAAAAACTTTCCAAGGACCCCTTTTCCTCTCTATCAGCCTAAAATAATTTCTTTTTTTTTTTTTTTTTTTTTTTTTTGAGGCGGAGTCTCGCTCTGTCACCCAGGCTGGAGTGCAGTGGCTGGATCTCAGCTCACTGCAAGCTCCGCCTCCCGTGTTTACCGCATTCTCCTGCCTCAGCCTCCCGAGTAGCTGGGACTACAGGCGCCGCCACCTCGCCCGGCTAGTTTTTTGTATTTTTTAGTAGAGACGGGGTTTCACCGTGTTAGCCAGGATGGTCTCGATCTCCTGACCTCGTGATCCACCCGTCTCGGCCTCCCAAAGTGCTGGGATTACAGGCTTGAGCCACCGCGCCCGGCCAAATAATTTCTTAATAACTCCTATAACAAGATCACAGCATTGCAGTAAAGAAAGGGTTTAATCGATGTGAGGCTAGCCTGGCCACCCCACGTGAGAGATGGAGTTATTATTCAAATTAGTCTCCACGAAGACTTGGAGGCTAGGGATTTTTCAAAGATAGTTTGGTGGGCAGGGGGCTGGAGTAGGGGGCATGCTGATTAGTTGGGTTGGAGATGAAGTCATAGGGAATAGAAGTTGTCCTCTTGTGCTGAGTCAGTTCCTGGGTGTGGGCCACAGGATTGTTGGCAAGTCCAGGTGGGGGCCATCAGGGTGTCAGAAATGCAGAAATCTAAAAAGACATCTCAAAAGGCCAATCGTAGGTTCTGCAATAGGGATGTTATCTGCAAGAGTAACTGGGGAAGTTGCAAGTCTTATGACCTTTGGAATAATGGCTGGTAATTATTTAGAATTCAAACCCTTCTCATCCTCCTAACTTGGTGGCCTTTCATTCGTTTTACAAGAACTAATGAGACCTAGAACTAATGAAACCAAGAACCCTAACCGTAAGTTTAGTTTAGGGGAAGAGCTATTATTGTTCAAACTAAAAACCAAATTTCTCCCAAATTAGTTTGGCCCACACCCAGGAATGAGCAAAAACAGCCAGCTGGTGAGGCTAGAGGCAAGCTGGAGTCAGGCATGTCAGATTTCTCTCACTGGCGTAATTTTGCAAAGGTGGTTTCACCTTCCCCACTCCCAGCGTTCTCTCTGTCTCTCCTCTCCCTCCCTGCAGACCCTTATGTAATTTTTGTTGTAAAGTTTCCGAAATCCTACCATCAGCTGAAGAATGACAAGGTTCATGCATTTGGAAAGGAGAGCTTTATTTCTCATAAAGGGTTGTATCCTGCAGGGTGGCTATTCTATAGGCTGGGAAGCAGAGCCTCCGGCCAGAAGCTGGAAACAGACACTTGGAGGGTGGAAAAAATTAGACAGGAAATGCTGAAGCAGGTGGCCAAATATACATATTCAATAAGTCATGAATATTTATGAAATATTTATCCCCTGGCTGCCCCTTGCTGAAAAGACTGGGAGAGTGAGCATTTAGCTCTTTCAGTCTCCTCTTGGAGTCAGGAAAGAAAGAAGTGATTTGGGAATGGACATTAGGTTTGCCAAACCAGAGTCCACTATCCCTTTCCAGATCGATCCCAAGGCACTGTGGCCATATAGCCAAGATCAGAAGGGAAACAGACACAGATTCAAATGCATACATGCACAGGCTCACACACGTGTGACAACACAACCTCTCAACCATGAAGCAAGTTTAAAAGAAAAAGGGTTCTTTTCCTTTACCACCCTCAGCTTGCTTTCTGATTTGGGAAAAAGCCACAACCTCTCAACTTTGAGGTTTTCCAGCCCATTATCCAAATAGAAAAGAAGGATGCTATGAAAATAACACCAGGTGGACGTGGCGAGGTGGGCACCAGGGGCCAAACCTATGATCTTCTATCGATTCAGAAACAAACCTGAGAGCGTGGCATGAAGAATACTTGTGGTAATGAAATAATAGCTGTGTTGTAAGAATGTGAAGTTGGATGATAACATTTGTCTGAGATCATGAAAAAGAGGAATGGGAAGTTCATGACATTTGTGAAGTTAGTGACTAAGGCTGTATGGTAAGGAAAGACCTCGGGGATTTCAGTGAAATTCTGAATTCAAAGAGCATGATGAATGTGGGGTGGGGCTCTGTGAGGCAGACAGCAGAGAAACCTGAGAGCAGATGCGGCTGGGAGGAGGAGCTGCCCCGGTCAGGCGGAGGGAGGGGCCCTGCTCGGGGAATTCTGTGGGCAGAGTCCAGGGATCTGCTGGTTACAGTCTTGATGGATATGCCGTGACCTTCATACCAGGAGGGGCTGAACTGGGGCGGTGCACAGGCAGTGGCTTCCTCAGTGACCCCAGAACTTGGAAGAAAGGCAGTGGCCTCCAGGGGAGGTTGGTGGTGAAGCCAAACCAGGAGAAGTGCTGGGAGAGTGAGAAAAGCCGGGTCGGTCTCCAAAGATACAGCACCCCCAATGCACCGAGATGTTGCCCCCAAAGACCCTTGTCCTGCTGTGAAATGCCTGGCACCCTCCAGGGTTGCTGGCTAAGTGCTGAGGGAAGCGTCCCAAGGAAGGGAAATGTCAAGAAAAGAGGGTCCCGGGGAAGCCTCCATTGTCCTTTGGCAAATGGCCCATCCTTTGGGGGACAAAGGGATGAAGTAAGGGAAGCGGCAACAGGTCAGGCCCACAGCCTCCTGCTCGGCTCACCCGGAGCCAGCCTTGGTGATAAGCAGGCAGATGTGGCCATGGTGTCTGATGCATCTGACCCCATAGACGAGGCAGTCCCGAGGCCCCTAGAGGCCCCACCACGTGGCGCTGGGAAGGAAAAGGAGCAGGAGGCAGATGTTTTCGACTCAGGCCTGGGTTTTGTCAGCTCGGCGTGAGCCCATCCTGGGCTGGTGGGCTGGCAAAAAAGAAACGGGGTTTTGAGGCAAGAGCTAACTCCAGGACCTCAATGTTGGAACACAAAAAACCCCTTCCTAGCTGGTAACGCTCAGCCCCCATTCCGTGCCACCACACACGTTCTGCCCCAGAAACTCAGGTTATAGGAAAGAATGCTTTCAGGCAGTATCAGGGAGGGGAGGGGATCAGCTGCAACGTGAGCATGAGTTGAAATCACAGTTGCAGGGTTTGTGCCCCTTCCTCCTAGGAATGCCTCTGTCCCTGGACTCAGCCCCCTACCCTGGCTCCTGGTTGCTCGGGGCTCCGTCAATAATCTTAACACATAATAATAGGCTCTTTTAAATAGCCTTATCCGTGTGTTTATTTTACAAGATACTTTCTGAGCAAAACTTAGCTGTACAGCTTTTATATCAAGTTGACCTCCTCCACTTTTCACTCGAGGGCACCGAAGCGAAGTAACTGCGTGGTGACGGATGTAAGACGCTGCTCAGACACGGGCTGCTTCCTCAAGGAATAGCCCATGCGGGGAGCGAGGAGATTTTGTTACATCTGCCCAAATGAAAACGTTCATCGTCACCCAATTCTGGGCCTCTTCTGCCAGATGTACTGATCTGTCTCCCACATTATCCATCTGCTTAGCTGATGGCAGCCCACGCTTGCTCCAGAGCACAGAGCTCTGTGTCCTAAATGATCGGGAGCAGGCATGGAGGTGAGCCAGTCCGTCATCAAACACACTGCCACACTTGCAGTCCTGTGATCATCAGCCCTGGGGCTTGGCAGATAAAAGATTTGTAAGTCTAAGAACTTTTAGCAGCAACAACAACAACAAAACGAGGAAAAAGTTGTAAATAGAAAACGGAGTTCTGAGTCCGAGCCCAGGCAGCCAGGAGCTGCAGCCTGGGGGATTAGGTCCTAGGAGCAGCTGCCCCAGGGTTTGGAAGTCAGTCTCCCCTTCTAGAAAGAGAGTGTAAGAACATACATGTGGAAACTCTCCTTTTGCGAACTCAAATTTGAATTTTAAGTCACCAGGGTGTAAAGGTGATGGTATGCTTTTGTGAGATTTCAGAACCTCGTGGGTCGTCGAAGATGCTGATTGATCTTTCTTCTAAATGCCAAATGACCTGCTGGGAGTGTGTGGTGGTCAGTCTGATGTGCACCAGTGTGAGCAGGCCTGTCCAGGATGGGTTTGCTGTCAGGCTAGAATGACCGCTCCAGCCCCAGCCTTTGCATCCTACTCAGTCCTGTGCCAGGTGCTGGGAATACCCAGGAAAGAAAAAGTTTGTCTTCCAGAAGCTCAGTTTGGAGGAGTGCTTTGCAATCTTTTATGCGCACTGGAATCCCTGGGGATCTTGTTCAATGCAGACTCCGATTCATTAGGCCTATTAGGTCTGAGATTGTGAAGTTCAAACAAGCTCCCAGGTGATGCTGATGATGCTGGTCCGTGGACCACAGTTTGAGTAGCCAAGGTTAGAGCAATGATTCTGAAAGGGTAGTCCCCAAGAAGCAGCTGCAGCCAAGAGCTCCATATTAGAAATACAAATTCTCAGGTGTCTCCCAAGACCTACAAAATCAGAATCTCTGGGAGTGTGACCCACCAATCTGTGCTTTAATCACCCCTTTGATGATTCAGTTGTGCGAGCTCACCACCTGGTTGCAGCAGTGATTAGCTTAGTTGCACTAAAAAGGGAGGTGGCCTGAACTGGCTGGCTCTTAAGGACACATAGGAGAGACCAGGCAGACAGAGAAGGTTGTGCAAAGGCCCGGAGAGGAAGTTGGAGCAGCAGGTGTCTGGAGAGAGACAGCCCAGGAAAGAGGCTGAGAATCACCCAGAAAACTCTTGAAGGCCGCTGTTTGCAGGCCCAGAGCTTTGCTCAACCATTGGCCCTTCGAGGTTGAGCCTCACAGTGAGTCCACCTCCCACCTCCCCACGCTCAGCTGTGGTTAAGCTGGTTCACCTTCCTGAAGAGAAAGGCTGCTGATACTGAAAATGATTTCTCGTCTGATAAAATCGAGATGGTGCCCAGAACTCACTTTTCACTCCAGGAGAGTCAAGGCTGTGGAGACCTAGTAAGTATTAATTCCTATAGGAGCGAAGGCAGGAAAGAACAAAGTTGGAGAGAGTGACGGGGAGAAAGGTGAGGAGTGGGGAAGAACGCCTGAGGACCTTGTCTGTGGTTAGCGTCCTAAGTGTAGTTGTAAAGAACGGAGGATGGTTCCTGTTGACATTTGTGGTTTCTGTCGGCCTGCATCTTTCAGACATTTTTCACCAAATTATCCCCAGTGGTGGTCAATGTGTGTGTGTGATCCCAGGAGCTGGAGGAGTGGCTGGGGGCAGCCAGCGAGATGCTGAAGTTGTCTCAATTTTTGTCTTTAAAAATGTGTGTGCCTGTATGTTTGTTTTAATATAATCAATGGCTCAGTGCTTAGTGAAATAAATAGTTCTGTGATCCTAGGGTTTCATCCCACGCAGTGTGCATCTTACTCTCTGAAAAACAGAGGGGCGGACTTTAGAAATGCATTGTCTTCTAGGGAGGTGGAGTTTCCACGAGGGGGGGACATTTGAGAGGAAGAACTATTAATACATCAACCGTCTGTATGGTGAGCACACAGGGGCTGGGATGAAGGGAGGGTGCTTGGGATGTCCTTTGACATGAGGCTGTGGCAAGCACCTCTTTTTAGTTAGTGTCCCAACAAGCCCCAACTCGTAGTCCCACCCAGGAAGGGTGGGCGGGAGGCCCAAGGCAGGTGGAAAGCAGGTATGGCAGGCAGGCGCAGCTACAAGAGCCACAGCTGGTGCTCAGACACACGCTCAAACCCACGCTAGCCTAAGAGCATGCTCAGGGCCTCTGAAGGGGCTGCGGTGCTGGAAGGGGGCTCTGTTTCTTGAGAATTGAGCAGTAAGATGAACTCTCTGAATTCAATCCTCAGGGTATGTCTCCTCTGCCCAAGCCTGGAGCCAAATCGGGAGGGTGGGCTCCTGGGGAATGTACTAGGTTAACTCGTTAGCAGGCCCCAGAGGCTTGACACACCCGACTGAAGCCCAGTATTTTGCAAATGTGCATATTTGGTCAGAAGGATCAGACAGGAAGAGTGGGCAACTCTGCTCCAATCTATAAGAAAATGGCATTCATCCAAGGGTTTCCACAAGCAGAGCCACCTCGTGTTTGTACTCTGGTGTCAGCATCTCCTCCTTCCTAAACCCTTCCCCCAGTCAGGTTCCGCAGCGACACAGCAGCGCCAGATGCACCTTATTTCTAAAGCCCCGTAAATATCTAAAAGGTGGGGCGTAGAAACTGATTTTCAAAATGTTCTTCTTTGCAAGCAGAATTGTAGGTAAGCACCAATACCTTGGAGAGATTAGAGGAACGTTTTGATGCTGCAGGGCAGTGGACCCCTTCCACCACGCAGAGTCAGACGCAGCGGCAGCCCTAGTCTGTCTTCACCAGGACAGATGGGTACTGTGGGATAGGAAGGCCCAAAGGCATAGGGAGGTGGTTCGGGACATGCAGCCGACATGGGTGAGGGTGACTCACCCAGAGGGGATCCCAGCTCCAGGAAGGGTGTCCAGCCCAGGAATGAAGGCACTGGAGCCCTCCGGAACCAGCTCCAGATCCCTGACCCCCAGGCCAACCTTGCTTTGGGTGGACAGATGCCCTTCAGGAGCTGCCCAAATGCTGACAGCAGGCTTTGGAAGGACACAGATTTCCACAGCAAACCTTCCTCCTTCTGACCCTCTCACCCCTGGGCTCAAGGAGAGGCCTTCTGTCACTAAAAACGTATGTTCATTTAAAACAGATGGGGACTTTGGACTTTCTGGAAATGGATTTATAGGTTTCTGTTTGGCCCCACCTCTCTGAACTCCAGGCTCCATGGGGTCACCCTTCTTCCTTCCTGGGAGGGGCCTGAGGCCCTGGGGGGGTTACGTTTGAACAGACACAGGGTGAGCATTTAACAACGCACTTCCTGACCTCGGTGACGTTCAGCAGAGCACAGGGAGCAGAAAAGTGTTTGATCAAAACGTGTCCTATTGCTGCATAGTTACTGAAGCTGATGGAACACAGGTTCTGAACCTAAAAAAAAAAAAAAAATCAGAGGCGAAGTCACTCACCACAAATTCCTATGTTCCCAGTTTGTTACTGCTGAGGAAGGCTGACTGTCTTTGTGGTTCCCACACTTTAGCCTGCATTAGAATCCTCTGCGGGACTTGTTAACACAAGGCCCCACCCTCAGAGTTTCTGATTGAGAGGGTCTGGGGTGGGCCTGAGAATCTGCATTGCTAGCAAATTCCCAGATGATGCTGAGTGATGCTCCGGGGACCACAGTGAGAACCACAGCGCTCCAGCACACCATGCCCCACGCCGCCATTTTCTTACTGGATCATTTTTCACATCACTCTTTCCCAAGACAACATTTCTGTCACGCAGCGCAGGCAGCCCAGGAGGCGGGGGCTGGTTCTGCAGGCCAGCGTTGTTCCTGAGCCCATCCTAAAATGGGAATCGGCATCTCAGACGGGCTCTAGCTCTGTCCAAATGCTCCAAGATGCCTCATGAGAGTGCTGTCCAACACTGGCCAACCAGGCTGTGCCATTCACGCCTCCTATGCCAGTTGGAAATGCCATCGAGTTGAACATCAGCCAGAAGGACAGGGGCCATCGTCCAGCCATCAGAAGTGTGTGAACCAGAGGATCTCCATCTTGAATAGGGGCTGGGTAAAGGAGAATGACACCTGCTAGGCTGCATTCCCAGATGGTTAAGGCATTCTAAGTCACAGGATGAGACAGGAGAATACAGGTCATCAAGACCTTGCTGATAAAACAGGGTGCAGTAAAGAAGCCGGTCCAAACCCACCAAAACCAAGATGGTGATAAGAGTGACCTCTGGTCCGCTCACTGATACACTCCCACCAGCGCCATGACAGTTTACAAATGCCATGGCAATGACAGGAAGTTACCCTATATGGTCTAAAAAGGGGAGGCATGAATAATCCACCCCTTGTTTAGCATATCATCAAGAAATAGCCATAAAAATGGGCAACCAGCAGCCCTCGGGGCTGCTCTGTCTATGGAGTAGCCATTCTTTGATTCCTTTACTTTCTTAATTAACTTGCTTTCACTTTTCTCTATGGACTCGCCCTGAATTCTTTCTTGCGCAAGATCCACTTTACTCTTTGGACTCGCCCTGCATTCTTTCTTCGCAAGATCCCAGAACCCTCTCTTGGGGTCTGGATCGAGACAGCCTTTCCGGTAACACAGCCACCAAAAATTCCAAGCTCAGGGCCATCAGCCCCACCCCTCCAAGCACAGGTCCACACAAGCAACATCATTCATTCCTCTTACACATGGGAAGAATATCTTAGAACCAACTGCAGGCAGAGAGGGCGTGCATCTGAGAAACAGTGTTTTGAGTTTTTCCAATAAAGATGCAAAACATATTTTGAAATTATCAGATGGAATTGATCATTTAAAAAAAGAATGAACATTTCATTATTTTCCCCAAAACCAGCGAATGGTGACTTGAAGGGTAGGTTAGTAATAATTATTCTCCCTACTTACAAGTCATAGTATGAGTTGAATTCTTTGTCACTGCCCTTGCTTTAGTTGGTGGCCATCTCTCCAGGGGCCTGACCAAGCATTAACCAATATTCCTGATGTCCTGTGATGGCAAATGTTGATGGAAATTTGAAGGATGGTTAATCATCATCTGCTGTCTAGTTTTTTTTTTTTTTTTTTTTTTTTTTTAAAGAAAAACAGTTTTTAAACTGTTTTTTAACAGTCTGGGAGAGAGCATTTTATCCTAAAAAGTGGGGAGCAGGTATCACATGTGACCAGCCTCAGCTCTGGAGGAACCCCAAAGAAAGAGCCGGATGCCTATCTGTTCCTGACCCTCAAGGTCCCTCAGGATCTGCTGGGAGGGGTTAGTGGTGAGATGCAGCCCCAAGACTGCACAACTTAACCTGTGAAAGTATTTATTTAGAATCGACCATTTGCACTTTGGGAGATGCTTGCAAACACAGCTGTTTTCTTTTTTATGCAATTAAGATTGAGATATCCTTAGTGACAATGGGTACCAGAATGGAGGCCTGCTTGAAGCTACCCCTCCAATGATGAAAAGGTATCCTCAGCAAGGAGGTGGTACTCACCTTCCTCTTGAATGCAAGCATTGACCTAAAAGTTCTGTTGGATCACAAAGACCCAAGTTATGAGGAAGCAGTAAGATACAATGGCCTCTGAACTGTGAAAGACTTTTCTTTCTAGCCTCTTTTTAGAGGTGTATTTAAAGGCAGCTTTGTGGGATCCAGCATTCATTCATTCATTCATTCATTCATTCAAATGCAACGTTTATTGAGTTGCTACTACATGCAGACCCTTACTGGGATCTGTGCTGAGCTTGAACAGCAGGCTGCTTTCACATTCCAAGATCTCCCTTCACAATCCCCACAGGAAATACGAATATGCCACGTTTGGGGTCTTATCCTTCTCTGGGAGTGCTGGGATCATGGTGTCAGTGTGTCTCCCATCTAGGTGGCTGCATCTCAAACTTCTGTGATCCTTTTTTAAGATGTGAGAACGGGTGTTGTTTGTACAGCATTAGTGCCTGCTGGCAACGAGTCCTCAACAGCAGGTTACCTTGGAAAGGGGAGGATGGCAGGTCAAAAACATGGCCTCAGGGGCAGCCCTCCCTGCAAGACAGTTCTCTCCAACCAGCATGACCAACTGATGAGCCAGAGACACAGGGGATGAAGAGGTCCAGCCTGTCCTACACTCCTAACAACCCTCTCTTCTTCCTAAGAACTTGAAGACAGCACAAGAGATGTACAGGTGGCAGAGACGGGACTGGGAAGAACCGTACACCCACTGCCTGTGCAGTTTTTCTTAAATTAAACCTTTTGTTTTGAGATAATGAAAGATTCCCATCATGTGAGAAGTACTGTAGAGAGAGCCCAGCTACTCTTTACCCAGCTTCCCCCCATGGTATCATCTTGCATACCTATCCTACAATGTCACAGCCAGGCAGTTCCCCCAGGCAGTTTTGTCTAGCAGAAGTGATGAGCTTTCCTGAAGGCCCTTGTCCTGCCATACTGCTCTGGTTCCTCTGGGCCTAACCCCTTTCTGCTCCTGGGTCTCTCTGCCAGGCTCAGATCTTTAATTCTTTTCTATTTCCCTGCTTTTCCACTATGGATCCATTTTGGAAATTATAATGCTTAGTCTAGTGAGCCAGAAAACCCTCAGTTACCTTATACTTTTAATGTAAGACAGTTCTGAAATTTTACTGGTCTTTTGCAGGTCATACTATCTTGCATTTGATAGGAACAATTTTATGGATAATTTCAGAGCTTATAGTCCAATAAAGATAGGGCAAAGCATTTCAAGTTGCTTTTCAAATCAGTGATAAGGTGACAGTGGAGAAGAGCTGAGCTGATGGTATTGTATCAAATTTCTTGGGGTGGCCCTAGAGGAAGTCAAATAGCATTACCCTGAGCCATCTGCTCAGTTCGATTCTCAGAGGATCTTCTGCAGTGTTGCTCAGACTGTGCTAAAAACAAACAGGGTGACTTTATTTTCTATCATACATATGCTGTCCAGAAGGATAAATGCCTCGTCCCGCCCCGTGATACAGACAGGCAGCGAGAACCGTGCTGCTTGCCGCGTGTTTTGGAATCTCTTCCCCCAGCTGCAAGTGTTTCATAACATCTATTGACCTCTTCTGAGAATAAACACCCGCTAGAGTTGGCTGCATCTCCTCTGAAAGAGGCATCCGCCCCACGGTGTAATCCCACTGCGACAGTAGGCTGTGCACAAACTCTACAAGGTGCTTGAGGCATTTGTTGCCTGAGCCGCGTTAAGGCCCATTGGGTTTTAATAGATCAGTATACACTGATGTGTCCCAAATAGGGGTGTGCCTGCCTCACACCCTGAAGGGGAGGAGGGGGCTGGACATCAAAAGAACCTACATGTGGCTGTCAAAGTGCACACTTCCTTCTATTTGTTCCAGAGATAGCTGAACAGATTTCTCCTACCATACCTTGCATTTCAAACCAGCTCTTGACATGGCTGAAAGATGAAGTGCATGAAAGAAAAGACAATGAATCTGAACTCTCACTCTGCTGTCATGAATGACGTTACACTAGCCTAAGAGCATGCTCAGGGCCCCTGGAAGTGGGGGAGCTCAGGAAGGCGAGCGCAGAGGGGAGCAGCCTGGGTCCATGCTGCGTGTCCCAGAGGCACAGGAGGACACCAGCTGTGCAGGGGTCAGAGGCCAGGGAGCCCATCAGAGTGAGGTGGTGTGCTGGGGCGGGCCTCGCCTTAGCTGAGAATGCAGATGGGTATTAAGATACATTGTGGCAATAAAAAGAAAACGTAAAACGTGGCCCTGGACCCAGGGAAGATGACACTCACAGCCCCCTCTGCAGGTCGCATAGAGGTGGCATTGGGCTTCCCGACCTGGCCCCAAGGAAGGCAGAGAGAAAAGTCATCACCCAGCATTCCTGGAGGCACTGAGACAAGGAGACTTCACCCTGGCCCTCATGGGGCCAAGGCCCCTGAGATGGAGATGTGCTTCTGGGCACTGGGCTGGGCTAACATCAGAGGCCTGTGTGTGCTGGGGTTTCCCTTCCCAACGGGCACTGTCAGGTCCCAACGGGCACTGTCAGGTTTGAACCAAAAATCTCAGGAATCCTGCGATAAAATACTGCTGCTCCCAGACTACCCAGACAGTTTAGTCAGGATCTTTTAGCACATTTGTCTTGGGAGTTGGTGTGAGGTTTGATGACTCTCTTGCTTATGGGACAAGTTAGGATTCTGTAAATATATATATGATATTCCTATGCAGCTTTGTGGCCAGTAACGGAGAAGTTTTCTTCTGATCTCAGGAATCGTTATGGGCTGAACTCTGTCCCCTCCAAAATTCACATGCTGAAGTCCTAACCCTCAATACATTGGAAGGTGGCTGTGTTTGGGGATAGGGTCTTTACGGGAATAACTAAGTTAAAATGAGGCTGTTAGGATGCGCCCTGATCTAATATGACTGGTGTGCTTATAAGAAGAGATGAGGACATGAACACACACAAAGGAAAGGCCATATGAAGCCACAGGGAGAAGGCGGCATCTACAAGCCAAGGAGAGAGGCCTCAGGAGAAACCAGCCCTGCTAATGCCATGCTCTCAGACTTCCAGCCTCCAAAATTGTGAGAAAATCAATGTCTGCTGTGTAAGCCACTCAGTCTATGGAATCTGGTGATGACAGCTGAGTAAACTGATACAGGAGTGGTCTCTTGTTCCCAAGTTTGGGGTGGGAGAAGCTTTGTGAACCTCAGAAAACCCAACCCAACAGTTTTTGATATTGACCTCAATTCTCGTTATTTAAAACCCCTCTCTCCTGGCAGTCATAGTGTCCACTGGACTGACCCGTGATGAAGTGTCCTTCTCCTGTGATCAGTGCCGTCTGTTCTGGTACCAGAACCCAGACACTTCAGGGGCAACTGAGCAGACCACCTCCTGCTCCTCCTAGGTGCTGGAAAACAGTATAGTGACAGCAAAGAGTTTTTACCCCTGATCATGTAAAGGCTGTTACCACAATAGTTTATTCAGGTTTTGGCTTTTGGTTAGTAGAAAACAATGTGAAGAGTGAGTGCAAGACATTAATATTCCAGGTTAAAAAAAAACCTGTAAAATAAAAATTACTATATTGGCTGGGCATGGTAGCTTACACCTGTAATCCCAGCACTTTGGGAAGCTGAGGCAGGCAGATCACAAGGTCAGGAGTTCAAGACCAGCCTGACCAATATGGTGAAACCCCGTCTCCACTAAAAATACAAAAATTTAGCCAGGTGTAGTGGCACATGCCTGTAATCCCACCTGCTCAGGGGCTGAGGCAAGTTCTTGCTTGACTCCGGGAGGCGGAGCTTGCAGTGAGCTGAGATCGCACCACTGCACTCCAGCCTGGGTGACAGAGCGAGACTCCATCTCATCTATCTCATTGAATGGAAATATCCTATAGTGCATTGAACCTTTAGCCAGAGAAAGTCTTTAGGGAAGGCCTGGATAGCCAGCAAAGCTTTGGATCTACAGACTCTGATATCAAGTAGAAAAGAAGGCTCATGGAATTCTTCCCTGAGCTGGTCTAAGAGTCTCTGATGGCCAACCCTCCCACTGTCCCCAGGTCACGAGCCAGGTGGAATTCTGACAGAGGACACCTTAGTCAATAGTCTTTGTAAGCAAAAAAGAAACTGCTTTTTTACTTTAATGTTTGGTAATTATAAAATAAAAATATACTAATGACCCAAGGAAATCTTAGAAGAATATATTCATATCGAATGCTTTTTTGTGTGTGTATTTCTTTCCAGTCATTGTTCAGGTGTATTCATAATTGTATGGTCAGAGTAATGGAATAATACACTATTTTGTATCCTTTTTCGTGTCTTTATTTTAAGTCATTACTCTTAGGACAAAACCCAGGAATTATTTTATTGGGTCAACAAGTATGAGCATGTTGCTAAATTTCCACTAAGAAACTCCACTTAGCATATTGCTAAGTTTCCACTAAGAAACTCCACTTAGCATGTTACTAAGTTTCCACTAAGAAACTCCACTTAGCATGTTACTAAGTTTCCACTAAGAAACTCCACTTAGCATGTTACTAAGTTTCCACTAAAACTCCACTTAGCATATTGCTGAGTTTCCACTACCAGAAGGGCCATTATTAGTGGAACCACTTCCTCACTAAATAATTTTAAATTTTAAGTCCTATTTTTAAAAAGTGAAAGTTTATTCTTAAGTTTTTAAGAATTTGCATGTAAAAATTCTTAAAAGGACAAAAATGCTTTTCCAGATTTGTTTGGTAATTGTACATCCTTCTGTACAAATTATTTATCACATCCTTTCCCTATTTGCCTACTGAGATTTTGATTTTTCTTGCCAGTTGCAATGAGTATTCTATATTCATACCAGCTTTTTCAGATTGTTGTAATGATTCTCCCAGTCTGTTATTTTTTCTTATTTCTTTTCATGTTAGTTATAAAATGTTGATGTAGTTAAATCTATTGCACATTTCATTGACTTTCGTCTTTTACTTTTACATCCTCTCCCTTGGGTGGTTCTGGTGAACACCCCAGCCCCTGCCCGGGTCAGGGCTCCAGTGCTATCTTCCTCTTCACTTCCTTGCTACACCTGCTGGGCTGGGCCCTTTCCTTATCCTTTGGCCAAGGTTGTCCAATTTAGAGAATAAAATGATAAGATAGTCAGTTATATTTGGATGTCAGATAAATAGCAAATAACTTTTAGAACAAGCATGGCCCCTGGAATATTTGAGACATACACTAAAAAAAAAAAAAATTTTTTTTTTTTTTTTTTTTTTTTTTTTTTTTTTGCTTATTGGCATTCAGATGTCACTGGGTGTCCTGTATTTTATCTGGCAACTCTATCATTGGGTCCCATCTTGCACCGAGTTGAATGGAGTCTTTCCAGGAGTGGATTCAGCATGACTTCCCAATCCCCCAGTGGGCAAGTGGTTTGCACAGGACACAGCGGAGAGGCTCCTGAGTGCTTCGCCGGCCCCAGCCGCAGAACTGCTCCTTTCCCACACCCCAGGCCTGGGTCTACCGTGGTGCTGTGGGGACGAGGGCCTCACTGTTGCATTCTGCAGTTTTAGCATCTGTGGAGTCAGCTCAGGCTGCCGTAATGAAGCACTGTAGACTGGGTGGCTCAAACAGACATTCATTCTCTCCAGGATTCTGCAGGCTGGAAGTCTGAGATCAAGATGGCGACAGGGTGGGTTTCTCTTGAGGCCTCTCTCCTGGTTTGTAGATGGCTGTCTTCCCCCTGTGTCTTCACGTGATCTTCCCGCTCTACCTCTGTCCAGATTTCCTCTTAGTGGATCCACCCCAATGGCCTAATTTAACTTTAGTTCCCTCTTTGAATGCCTTGTCTACAAATACAGTCACATAGGAGGTATTGAGCTTAGGACTTCGACAAGTGAGTTTGGAGGGGACGCTCTTCAGCCCATGGCAGCGTCTTCCACTGCTGCAGTTATCGGTCCCCTTGTTCTCCCACTTGACAGCACTGTGTGTCTGCGGCCTCTGGGATCCCACTTTCCCTCTGCGATTGGAGCTGCACACACGACCCTGATGGTTCTTCGGACATCCTGACTTCACCAAGACCTTCTCCCCCAGGCTCGACTCCAGCTGTCCTTGGTGGAGCTTCCATGGGTGGGGACCTGTCCACTGTGGATAGATTACCCGACAGTGGCCAACACCCTGTTGCACTTCCAAATTGAACCAGTGCCTGGAAACTTCCGCTCCACTGCCTCAGCCTACCAGGCCTGCCTAATCCCACCCGCTGTCTGAATCACTCTAGAACTGGCCTCTTGGCCTTTGGTTACTGCGTCCTGGACCCCTGGCTGTCTTCCCCATTCTCTGCCCACACACAGGCCACTCACCTCCACTGTGTCTGATGCCCCTGCTTTCTCCTCCTTCTCCGCAGGCCTGTTTTTCCTGGAACCAGAAGGACTCCCACCCAGGTCCACTCAAGTTGTGACACTGCTTGGCTTACTGTAAGCTTTTCTGTTTTTTAGTTTTTAAAATAGTTTGATTTACTCCATCTAGATCTTACTTTGTCAGATGACCTATGGTGTGGTTTTAACTCATCATGATATACTCCTGCATTTTACAAATCATTATAAGGACATGTGTCATTTATTAAATATCTATTTCCTTCTCCATGGCTTTCATGATGCCTGTTCAATAACATATAGCATTCCCTACCTGTAATCTATGCTGTAAGGAGGTCATAGCCTCTAGCCACATGTGGCTATTAAATATATGGATAGTACAAATTTCAAAACTTAGTGCAAAAAAATAATGTAAAGTATTGTGTTAATATTAAATAATTTTTTCAAGGCCTGGCTCTATGGCTTACAACTGTAAATCCCAGCACTTTGGGAGGCCAAGGTGGAAAGATTGCTTGAGCTCAGGAGTTTGAGACCAGCCTGGGTCTGGCAAAACTTTGACTCTACCAAAAATACAAAAATTAGCTGGGTGTGGTGGTGTATGCCTGTGGACCCAGCTACTCAGGAGGCTGAAGTGGGAGGATCACTTGAGCTGAAGAAGTCAAGGCTGCAGTGAGCTGTGATTGCACCACTGCACTCCAGCGTGGGTGACAGAGTGAGACCTTGTCTCAAAAAATAAAATAAATAATTTTTTCATTTGATCACATATTGAAATGATATCATTTTGATAGGTTAAATCAAACATATTATTAAAATTAGTTTCAGCTATTTATTTTTGCTATTATTAAATGCAGCTACTAGAAAATGTCAAGTTCCACATGTGGCTGTCTGTATTTCTGTATGTGATTGTCTTTAGCTCAAGGTTTCTGCATTGCATTCCTTTAGTCTCTCTCTGTCATATTTTAAGCCAATATTCTAATGTTTTAATGAATGTTCTTCTTAAAATATATTTTTTAGTATCTGCTGGGACTGCAAACTTCTTCCCTCTTACTTTTATTTTTCACGCAGTCCTTTTGGAAGTCTATGTCAATTGTTCTTTCAGTTAAATTTCAAAATTGTTTTTGCCAAATTCATAAAAAGTCTGTTTGGACTATTCATCTGTACATCTAGAAATAGTTTTCTTTTCTCAAATGGATGTCTTTCATGAATTCCTATAAACCTTGGAGGTTTTACTTATATTCTGCACATTTTCTCAAAATCACTTCTACGTTTATAACATTTTTGATACTATTGTGAATAAGATCAATACTCAGGTGCTATTGGTTTTTCCATATTTGTCTTTTAAAGTCACTTAAGCTGCTTTGAAATAATTGTATATTTTCCATTGTTATTATCTGTGAAGAGTATTTTTCTCCTTTTACTGTATGCATTCTTTTATTTGGTTTCCTCTCTAGTTATAATGTTACAATGACCAAGGCCCCCAAACCTTAATAAATATGGTGTTAGTGGACATTGTTCCTGAAAATAATTTGCTAATATTACTTTTTGGAATATTTACTCTTAAACTTGGCAATGCTTTTTCTTGGCTTTGACTGCCTTCAAGGACACCCATTAGAGAGGCATTTTCCCTTTCCAAGTAAAATAAGCAGCCTAGAAAACAGAATTTCCTTCTGGCCTTTTGCAACCCACCCACTATAAAAATAAAACAAAACCATTATGTTTTTGGTTTTGAAGCATATTTTCATAGGGTGACATGCCAGATTACAGATAATCCATAATGCTTTGCAAAAATGTCAGTGGATAGAAGAGCCGTTAGGTCTTCTTTTCTCTGGAATCAGGCTCAAGAAATGTGAGCTACGGTCAAGCTTTGTGTTAGGGTTAGATTCAGAGGTAAGGTTAAGCCTAGAAAAACCTGGTTTCAAAGCACTCTGGTATTGCATTTCAATTTTAAAACTCTCTTAAAAACAAAACCACAAACACATTTTTAAAAAACTCTTGAATTAAAGATGAAGTTAAATTGATATTACGAATGCCTTAGAAATTGAGGATGACGAGAGACATATATCCAAGCCCGTTAGATGCAGATTCGGAGAAAAACATGGCCTTAGATTCATGTATTAGAAATCATAAACAAATGGAAAATAAACAAATCAAGCTACCAAAAAAATTAAATAAAATCCCATGTAACAAATTTTTAAAGTTACTAAGTCCTCAGAATATCATTTAGAGGTGTCTTATGTTTTGCATCAACAGATAAAGCTACTAGGATACTTTTTAGAGAAAATGGCAGGCTTAGAATTTTCATAGGATAAGCTACAGGAGCAAGCAGATATCTCTAGCTTTTACACAAAGACAAAAGATGGAAATATTGTTGAGTTTGCCATTAGCCGGCACTGACATGACTCCTGGCTCCTCTAGACAGAGGGACTGCTGACCCTGCACGTGCAGGGCTGGGGGTAGCTGGATACTGTCCAGTTCCTGGGTCTTGGGAAAGTACATCCTGGTTATGCCTGGAGCTGGAGCAGACAAAACTGGGTGACGAGAAGCATCTTCCTTGTCTTCAAGGCTTTGTCTGATGAAAATCCAGTGTGGAATCTTTGGCTTAGTCTGGGATTTCTGGGCTATGAAAGTTCTGGATGTTTCCATCCTGAGAAGCATGCTCAGCATGGCTTGTCACAGACACTGTACACTCCGAAACTGACAAGACATTTTCAGATGCAGCCTCCCTTAAGGGATTGTCCCCGGGATGGCATTCTGTTCAATAAAATAGTGCCCCTTCTTCCTTGGCTAAGGGTCTCTAGGAACTGATATAGTGGAAGGGACATCTTGATAGGGACCGATTCCAGGAACATTCTTCTTCTCCCAGCACTCCACATCATTCTTGCCATTCGTTAAGCTGCCCTCCAAGATCCAGCTCCCAGCCCAAGTGGATCTATTTTTTTTAACATGGTAGCTCCAGCAGAGTGGGGGCCCCCCTCAGGGACTGGTGGATGGGTGCCCGGGAGCTCTGGGAATGGGGATTTGGGCGTGTGAAATGCTGAAATTGAGCTAGGAGAGATTGGTTTGCTGGAGATAATGGCTGTGAAAGGTAAAAGGAGGAGGGAGGATGGGCTGGGAGGGGCCATCACACAGTGGTGGATCTGACAGAGCCCCCGCCTCCCCAACAGTAAGCTTGGGGTAAAGCTTCCTTGTTCAAAGACTCCCGTGTCAGGTGGAGGTGGCCAGAAAGCCTTGCTCAGTCACCAGCTGAAGCCACCCCAAGAACAGTATTATCTCAGTTTGAAAGTTGAGACTGATTTATGAGCTCTCGTCTTCATTTGGAGGCTGTTGGCTAACCACACTCCTCACAGCGTGAAAGGGAATCTGAGTCTCACACACACCTCTGTGCCTGCCACACCCAATGTGGACTATTGATTACCTCTCTGTAGTCTTGTCAGACACAGATGATATCTTGCTTCTACCGTCATCAAGCCGAGCTAATCCACAGTTCTAGTAGGAAGATTCCTAACCTCTTAGCACATTATCTATACTGGGATCCGGTTCCATTTTGAAACGAGAAGCCCTATCACTTGCCCCTTTTTGACTTATAACTTAGTGGGGTGATGCTGTGGGAAGACCCCTCTTTAGGAAGGCCCCTCTTTCTGACCTCTGGGGCATCCCAGCTGTGTGGGGCCTTCAAGCAGGGTAAAAGCTGTTTCACGGAAGTCTGGGTTTCCTCACCCATTGGGAGTTAAGATTTAATTATCTTTAGAGTAAACCTCCTTCCACTACACTAGGCTGGGAAGAAGTGATAATGCGTTATCTCTTCTGCTAAGCCCTTTTTAAACAGGGGCATCATTCAGCTGATCTGAGACAAGATAAAAGAGGAACCCTTTGAAAATGGTAATGAATCCAAACAAGAATTCTTGGATGAATCATTTCTGCTCTGGTTTATATTAGCTACGCAATTAAAGGGTTTACACAAGGGGACCCTTAAAGGAGAATTCTTTAACCACATGAAAGGCGGCAAGGTTGACTCCTAAGAGAAGGCATTCCTGAACTCTTCTTGGCTATTTTTCCCAGACCTTGGAAAAGGCCTGTGCTTTTCAAATAAGAGGTCACTTGGAGGGAAGACAATCAGAGGCAGGCTGCAGGGACAGTCTTTCCCAAAGCAAACGGCTTCCTCCCTTTCCCAGTCCTTGAAGCTCAAATCTGCCTTTCACAGAGCAGAGGGAACAGGAAGCCAGACGGTCATTCTGAGAGGACTACAGTGAGAAGGGATGACCCAGGGTGTTAGTGGTGGCGAATCCATGTGGTCTGGAGCAACCTCAGTTCTTGCCTCCTCAGAAGAAAGAATTTGACTAAAGGGGCATAAGGCAGAAGGAGAGACTGAGTCAAGTTTTAGAGCAGGAGTGAACGTTTATTAGAAAGCTTAAGAGCAGGAAGGAAGGGAGGAAAGTACTCTTGCAAGAGGGCCAAGCGGGTGACTTGAGAAGTCAAGTGCACTGCTGATCTTTGACTTGGGGTTTTATATGTTGGCATGCTTCTGGGGTCTTGCGTCCCTTCTCCCCTGATTCTTCCCTTGGGGTGTGCTGTCCGCATGCACAATGGCCTGCCAGCACTTGGGAGGGAGCATGCACAGTGTGTTTACTGGAGTTGTGCACATGCTCACTTGAGACACTCTTCCTTTACCAGTCGAATGTCCCTGGAAGGTCATAGACCTGTTAAACTCCACCATTTTGCCTCTGAAGTAGCATGCTTGAACCCACTCACCCAACTCTTAAGATATTATCAAGAAGCTACTGATCACCAGTTTCAGGTGTTTTTATCTATTATGAGACTATCTTTCCCTGGCATCGGCTGTGATCAATTATTATTTTAGAGAGACAGCATAACAACCGCCTATCTATCACCTGATGGTTGCCCGACATTCATAGTATGTGTGTGTGGAGGATATTCCTCTCCTGCCCTGCTCATGCCTAACTCCCCACTGCCACAGGGAAACTCCCCAGGTCTCTCTGTCCTCTGGGACCAGGTAACACTTCCAATTCCGAACATGGTGGCAGGAGCTTGCTTACTCCAGCCAGGTTCCAGGCACAGCCTCAGAAGGAGGGCAAGATGTCCCCTACCACCCGAGCTGAGGGCACTCCAAGACAGTCCTTCTGCACCCTAGCCCCGCTGCTAAGCTCCTGCACCTGCTGCTTCCACCTCTAAGATGTTCTCATCTCATGTAGACCCTGAGGGGCTGGGGTAGGACCATGGAGAGGAGCAAGATCCAGAGCCCCTCAAGGTCAAGTCTACCCTTTTCATGTTTCTCCTCTGGGATTTCATACAGTGCCCAGCACAAAGTAGGTGTCCAGTGTATCTTAAAAGGATCCTTAGAAGGTTCTTGAAGAAGAAAAAGGTCCTTTTATGATCCTCCTCTTTTTAAAGTGAGAAACTCCAAATTCATGCTGTAAAAAGCCTGAAATCAAACAACCATGTCTCCTTTTCCTTTTGCATACTGAAGAGGTGAAATGAACTGCAGGGTGGCCTCCAGGACCCACCATCCCAACCTCCTGTGTCAATTCAGCAGCTGTGGAGTTTGCGGGAGAGCAACTCCATCCCCAGTTCCTTGACTGGACAAGCCTACTCCTGGTATAGTGGATAGGGCAGGTCAATGAGGCCTTGGCTAATCAGAGCCTGCCTTTCTCCAGGCTATAGGGTTGGTTCAGGAGTGTTCCAATTGGCTTAAAGCTTATGGAGGTGAATGAGGATGCATGTAGACTTGGTGACTGCTGCCATCTTCCAATCGTGGGTGTCAGAGGTGGCAAATACGGAGAGATGGGCAGGGCTGAGAAAATGGCAAGGAAATAGAGCCAGAGTGAAGACCAAATATTGCCTAAATATCACACCCATCTCTGTTTACTTTTTTTTTTTTTTAGGTGCCACAATAAATAAGCCAGTTTGAGTCACTTGGTCTAATATTGAGACCACAAACATATTGATCACAGAGTGTGTTAGGTAAACGTGTTGTTGACTGAAGTGTAAGTAAGGTGCTCACCTTAAATGCATGTGCCAACATCAGCATCTTCAGAAGAGTCTCTTTCCCTTTGGGACATCGAGGTAACTGACAGTCAAATACGCCATATTTGGAGTCAGTTTACAGCCAGCCTGCTTCCAGTTCTCCTTGGCACTTTCCAGTTCACAAAGGACAATTACAGCTTCACTCCTTTTTGGTTTCTTTGAGACTGAGACAGGATCTCACTCTGTCACCCGGGCTAGAGTACGGTGGTGAGATCACCCCTCCCTGCAACCTCCATCTCCTGGGCTCAAGTGATCCTCCCACCTCAGCCTCCCAAGTGGCTGCTACCACAGGTGCATGCCACCACACCTTGCTGATTTTTGTATTTTGTGTAGATGGGGTTTTGCCCTATCTCCTAGGCTGGAAGGCTCTTAAGAGGAGAACTGAGCAGTGAAGATCCCATCCTGGACTTTGCAGACTTGCTATGCCTTTGAATGCTTCTCTCACGGTCAGAGCCTGCACCGGAAAAGATGGCATTTGGGACAACACACCTGGCTGCCGCCCCAGGAAGAAAGTAGTGAACACTGGAGGACTGTCAGCCCTGTCAGTTTCTGGAAATGTGCCCTGAGTTTAAGTTCTGGTTTCAGAATATGAGGAACAAAATTACTAAGTAGGCCTCCTCCTAGAACAGGAACCTCTTCCCACCACGGGCCGGTGGCTCTGACATATCACAGAGCCTGCTCTGATGAAGGCAGCAGGAATGACCTCAAAACAAGCAAAACCAAAGAAAACTGTTTGACAATGGAAGTAATAGAGGCTCATTTTAGAAAACGTAGACGTAAAGAAGAAAAGAAGAATCTTCCATAACCCACAGATTATAACTACTTACATACCTTCCAGGGTTTATTTCTCTTTTCTAAAAAACAAGTGTTTAAGTGGAATTTACCTATAAAAAAGATACAGGTCCTAAGAGCACAGCTTGGCTTGACCAATTTTCACAAGTTGAATGCACCTGTGCAATTAGCACCAGGCTCAACACACAGCCGCAGCAGCACCCTGGAAGCCTTTCCAGGCCTCCTTATTGTCACCCCCTCCCTCCCCAGGGGTAGCTGCTATCACGTAGCTTTGGTCTGAACTATATATAAATGCAATCATGCCACATTATGTTTCTGAGACTCACCCACACCCTGGCAAGCCATTGCAGTTTGTTTATTCTCAATGTTCTACAAGTAGCAGTCCCCAAGCTTTTTGGCACCAGGGACCAGTCTCATGGAAGATGATTTTTCCTTAGACCAGGTGGGGATGGTTTCGGGATGATTCAAGCGCATTACATTTATTGTGCACTTTATTTCTATTATTGTTGCATTATAATATATAATGAAATAATTATATAACTCACCATAATGTAGAATCAGTGGGAACCCTGAGCTTGTTTTCCCCCATCTAGAAGGTCCCATCTGGTGGGGGTGGGGTGGGGATGAAAGACAGTGACAGATTATCAGGCATTAGATTCTCGTAAGAAGCTTGCAGCCTGGATTCTTTGCAGGCTTAGTTCACAGTAGGGTTCATGCTACTATGAGAATCTAATCCTGCCACAGATCTGACAGGAGGCAGAGCTCAGGTGGTAATGCTCACTTGCCCACTGCTCACCTCCTGCTGTGCAGCCCTGTTCCTTACAGGCCACGGACTGGTACCACACAACTATCTGACCATAGCTACAAAAGCCGATTACAGGTGTAATTACAAATTACATCACTATTACATAGCTTACAAAGAGGTTTAATTGGACTTATGGGTCCACATGACTGGGGAAGCCTCACGATCATGGAGGAGGGCAAGGAGGAGCAAGTCATGTCTTACATGGAGGGCAGCAGGCAAAGAGAGAACTTGTGCAGGGACACTCTCATTTTTCAAAACCATCAGATCTTGTGAGACTTATTCACTATCACGAGAATAGCATGGGAATTACAAATTACATAGTTATGTAGTTATAAATCACATAGCTAATTATACCTGCAATCAACTTTTGTAGCTATGGCCAAATAGTTTTCCCAAGTGGTTGCACCAATTTACACTCCCACCAACAGTATATGACCCTGCTGGCAGCTCAATCTGCATTCTTATTGATTGCATTAGTCCATTTTCATTCTGCTGATAAAGACATACCCAAGACTGGGCAATTTACAAAAGAAAGAGGTTTAATTGGACTCACAGTTCCACATGACTGGGGAAGTCTCACAATCATGGTGGAAGGCAAGGAGGAGCAAGTAACATCTTACATGGAGGGCAGCAGGCAAAGAGAGAGCTTGTGCAGGGAGGCTCCCATTTTTCAAAACCATCAGATCTTGTGAGACTTATTCACTATCACAGAACAGCACAGAAAGACCTGCCCCCATGATTCAATTACCTCGCACCAGGTCCCTCCCACAACACATGGGAATTCAAGATGAGATCTGGGTGGGGACACAGCCAAACCGTATCATCAACACTTTATTTTTCCCCATCTTTTTCATTTTAGCCATTCTTCTCATGTGTGTTAGACATTTGGATAGCCTCATTTGTGAAATGTCTCTTCAAATCTTTGCCCATTTCTTCTACTGGGTTTTTCATCTCTTTATTGATCTGTAGTTGTTTTTAATATATTAAACTCATGTATTGCAAATCTCCTACTCTGGAAGTGGCTTGCATTTCTAGTCATTTTAGACTGTTTTAATGCTATCTTATTTCTTTCTTTATGATTCAGCACTCTTTGTGTCCTGCTAGAACTCTATTTCATATTGTTCATTAAGATGTGATTTTTTCTATGGTCTTCATTATTTTTCCTTTAACATTTAAATTTATAATAAATCTGGATGTGATTTTTATACAGTGCATTTTTCTTCCTGAGATATTCAGTTGTCTCAGCATCTTTCCAGACTTTTGCTAAAAATATTTATACAATATATTATGAATATATATGCATGTTTACATATTAAGAAATATTAAATTCATGTAGAATATTTTAATATTTCATTTAAAATTAATATTGGCTAATTGTCAGTGAAATCCACCAAAACATTATTTTTAGTATCTGCATTGTATTCCATTTTATGGAATTGAGCCATCCAAATGCTATTAGACATTCAACTTGTTGCCAGATTTTCACACATAAGAAACCATCCCAACTACTCGGGAGGCTGAGGTAGGAGAATTGCTTGAACCCAGGAGGTGGAGGTTGCAGTGAGCTGAAATCATGCCCTTGCACTCCAGCCTGGGCAATAAGAGTAAAACCTCTATCTCAAAAAAAAAAAAAACAAAAACAAAAACAAAAAAACAAAAAAACAAAAAAAAAAAAAAGAAAAGAAAAGAAAAGAAAAAGAAAAAAAGAAACCATTGTAAAAAGCTAGGTATAAATATTTCAATGAGTGTACCCAGGATACATTCCTAGAAGTATTGATCCAAATGAACATTATAAGGCCTCTGATCATAATTGCCAAATTGCTTTCTGGGAGATTTGTTAAAACATAGAATTTTATAAAAACTGAGACTACTTTTCTTTCCCCATGTAACCACGGTTTTGCTAACATTGATGATTATCATTAAAATCTTTAGACAATTATATAGAAATAAATTACATGTTGATGTGGAATTCGGTTTTCTTTCAAAATCAAATTGGAACTCTTTATGTTAACCATTTTTATTTCATCTGCAGAGTATAGTCTGTTTATTTTTTATTCATTACCTTTTACATTAAACACATTACTGTTCTTTTTATTGCTTTGTCTGAGCTTTATATAAAAGGTAGATACCAGTCATGTTTAATATAGATTATTTCCAAACATATTGACAGTCTTTAAAGGTTGCCAATTTATATAGGAGTTTCATATTTTTATGTAGCTGAGCCTCTCAATCTTCATTTTATTATTTCTTCTATTACTTTTAATCTTAAGTAGCTTGGATCAAGTGTTGACTTCTATGGAACATTTTTGCATTTCATTCCTTTTTCTATCTGAACTTATTCTGCTACTTTGATGTAAGATATGGATGAATCTAAATTACATCTTCTCCCCATCCCCAGACACCTAGCTAGTTTTCCCAGCAGCTATTAGTATTTCCCAGTAGCCCAGCAATGCCGTGAATTCTTAGCTGGTGCTGCTCCTAAGAATTCCTCTTAGGTGCAGAACCAACATTGGGAGATTCCCCTGAGAATTGTCGAGTAAAAGAAAAGCCATTGGAGCCCAGCTCAACTCTGCAACAGAGGCCCCAGAGGAAGCAAGAGCTGCTCCGCCATTCCAGTGAAGGAATCTACTGCTTTTGGAGAAAGTCAGGGATAATGAGGAAGAAGTGGTGGTGATGGCAGGTTGGGGGTGGTAAAGAGGAAGAAGGGAAGAGCCAGAGACGTGAAAAGATGCTGGACAAGCAGAGGTGTCAGTGACGCTTGCTGGTGTTGGGGCAGTTACGTGGACAGCGTGGATCAATGTTTGCAGGTGGTACTCAGTTGTTACTGCAATTCCTTATATTTTGGCTGTGAAAATCCCTTCTGTCACACTTCTGTTCCCCCAGACTCCAGACTGTGCTCAAAAGGACTTTGCCTGAGTTTGCTTGTGTTTTGTGAGGCTCCGAGAAGTGCAGCATTCACATGTGTGCTGTGTGCACACAGAGCAGAAGCCGGGATGTGGGGGCTGCAGAGTTGTCCTTTGGGCTTGCAGAGACCTTGGGCAGGGCTCGGGGCTGTCGCAGGCCAGGAACTTCAGCATGAGGTGGAGCTAAGCCTGGCTCACATCCGGATTCATTTTGCTGGCCTTGCTGCTTTGCCATTCATTTTGGTTTCTTCCTTTATCACCAGGGCTGATATTCTGAGTTCATGTTACTTCTATTGGAAGTCTAAATCTTGAAGCTTCTTGTATTAAAAATACAGTCAGTTCTCCCTCTCTCTCTCTCTCTCATTTTACCATCTTCATCATTTTTAGGTGCACATTTTAGTGTCATTAAGAATATTTACATTTTTGTGCAACCACACCACCCGATATCCAGAAATTTTTCATCTTCCCAAACTGAGACTCTGCACCCATTAAACACTAACTCCCCATTTGCCCCTCTCCCCAGCCCCTTGAAACCACCATTCTACTTAATATCTCTATGAATTTGACTACTCTAGGGACCTCATATAAGTGGAATCTCACAATATTCTTATTTTTGTGACTGGATTATTTCATTTGGCATATTGTCCTCAAGGTTTATCCATGTTGCATCATGTGCCAGAATTTCATTTATTTATTTATTTATTTACAGATATATATTTATTTTTTGAGACAGAGTCTTGCTCCATCTCCCAGGCTGGAGTGCAGTGGCACAGCCTCGGCTCACTGCAACCTCTGCCTCCCAGGTTCAAGTGATTCTCCTGCCTCAGCCTCCCAAGCAGCTGGGACTACAGGCGTGCACCACCATGCCAAGCTAATTTTTGTATTTTTAGTAAAGATGGGATTTCAGGCCGGGCGCAGTGGCTCAAGCCTGTAATCCCAGCACTTTGGGAGGCCGAGACGGGCGGATCACGAGGTCCGGAGATCGAGACCATCCTGGCTAACACAGTGAAACCCCATCTCTACTAAAAAAATACAAAAAAAAAAAAAAACTAGCCGGGCAAGGTGGCGGGCGCCTGTAGTCCCAGCTCCTCGGGAGGCTGAGGCAGGAGAATGGCGTAAACCCGGGAGGCGGAGCTTGCAGTGAGCTGAGATCCGGCCACCGTACTCCAGCCTGGGCAACAGAGCCAGACTCCATCTCAAAAAAAAATAATAATAATAAAGATGGAATTTCACCATATTGGCCAGGCTGGTCTCGAACTCCTGACCTCAGATGATCTTCCTGACTCGGCCTCCCAGATTACTGGGATTACGGCCTGAACCACCGCACCTGCCTTCATTCCTTTCCATTTTAAGACTTCATAATATTCCATTGTGTGGAGAGACCCCATGTCGTCCATCCAGTCATCCATCCAGGGACACGTGGGTTGCTTCCAGCTTTTCTCTGTTATAAATAAGACCTCTCTTTGTATCCTTAAAATCAAAACTGCAACCCACACTGGGGGGCTCGTGGGGAGAAAACCACACAGCACTCCATAGTGTGGGGTCTGTCCCATGACTCTCAAGCCCTTGGGTCTCCTTAAAAAAGATGGACCCGCCGGGCGCGGTGGCTCAAGCCTGTAATCCCAGCACTTTGGGAGGCCGAGACGGGCGGATCACGAGGTCAGGAGATCAAGATCATCCTGGCTGACACGGTGAAACCCCGTCTCTACTAAAAAATACAAAAAACTAGCCAGGCGAGGTGGCGGCGCCTGTAGTCCCAGCTACTCAGGAGGCTGAGGCAGGAGAATGGCGTAAACCCGGGAGGCGGAGCTTGCAGTGAGCTGAGATCCGGCCACTGCACTCCAGCCTGGGCGACAGAGC